>NC_060270.1:91626601-91845100 GCF_021613505.1 Equus quagga
CAACATACAGTCCCAGACTACAGTCTCTATACACTTTTTCCCCAGCTCCTCTAACCCTTCACACTTTCAGCTAGAAGAATAACGAGCCCCTTGCAGCTCTCTGCTACTTAATACTTTATTTTCTCATGCCTCCATGTCTTCATGTAGCCCTTTACTTCTCCACTTGTTAAAATACAGCTTGTTCACCAAGTCTCATCTCCAGGATTACCTTTAGGAGCCTTTTCCTGACCCCTCTAAGCAAGAGTCCTTGGCATTGTTTACCTTGAGCCCTCCTGTGTCATGTGCACACCCTGCTTGTGGCATTGACCATCTTCACATCGTTTTGCCCCCTGTTACCTCACTAGGCTATAAAGCTCATTGAGAACAAGGACCTTTTTTTTCTTGTAATTTCACTGCCTACTATAGTACCTAGCATGTGGTTAGGTATGCAATTAAATATTTGCTGAATGAATAAATGAGCAGATGAATGGATGATTGAAGATAAAAGCATATACACCATGGCATTTTTGAGACATCAGTCCTGTAAGACTCAAAGTTGTACACAGAATCAAATATAACAATAAAATTATTGGTCTACAGTGAAATTGAGACCTGCTCTGTGGATGAAAGTTAGAAATTAAAAGTGAGCTCTAATTATTATTCACCAATAATGTCATTTTAGGGCAAAAAGTGTCTGCCAAAAAGGAGTTGGGAGTGTATGGATGTGAGGTAAATCTTCTTGTTCCTTCCTGTCCCTTTCAGTACCAGTTCTCCGTAGTCACCCATATTGATATTCTGGGGAACTTATTTAATCACCACACATTGGGGTATTCTTATCAGATTGGAAGCATCTTGGAGGCACATAGTCCTTGATGACCCCCAAGATACTCACACTGTTCCTCATTTAGACTAATTCTAGGGACCGGCCCTGTGGCTGAGTTGTTAAGTTCACTCGCTCCACTGCAGGCGGCCTAGGGTTTCGTCGGTTCGAATCCTGGGCGCAGACATGGTACTGCTCATGGAGCCACGCTGAGGCGGCGTCCCACATGCCACAACTAGAAGGACCCACTACTAAGAATACACAACTATGTACCTGGGGGCTTTGGGGAGAAGAAGGAGAAAAATAAAATCTTTAGACTAATTCTATACACTGGTCAGTTGTGTGACAAATGCAGAAAATGCTCCCTCTGTTTTACTTACTGTTATAACACATTTACTTTGTTAAAATGTTAAAATTCCTTCATTTCTTTTGGAGTTTAAGAACTTTATTTAAATTCAGGACCCAAACTTTCTTCTTAAGGAAACCACTTTGTTTACATTATTTTGACCCTATTTTGACCTTCCATTACTTCTTTTATTTAATGTTAATATTTTACAGTTGACGTTAAGTGTCTCAGAATTTTAGCGCATGAAGGAACTTGAGATATTGTTTCATAAGTATTCTGAAGTTAATTTGTGTCCAGTTTTGAATTCAATTAAATGGTTCTTGGAAACAGGTCTCTTTTTTTTTTTTTGAAATGAAGGTTCACTTCCCCTTCTTCGTGGATTATACCTACAAACACAGATCAGTAGAACGTCTCACCTACTTGGCTGAAAGAAAGGAGAGTTCAGGAGAAAGGATAGGTGGGGTAGCACCTTCTTGTTATCTGTCAAGCAAGGAGAGGAACTCACTCAAAGGAAATTGAATTCTGCTGTTTGTGTCTGCGGCCGAGATCTTAAGCCCTGGGAAAGTGCCTCTGTGTGTATACTGCTGTATACCTCTGTACACTTGAAACTGGCTCCTTCTCAATCCCATAAAGCTGACCATTGTGAAGTCTACATTTGGAAAAGAAGAAAAATTCCACTTACCAGTGTAAAGTGGATCTGTATGTTCCACTAGATGTTCGGCAAGAGTGAGACAGATGCTGGCCTAACAATCCAACTTCAATCTCATTATCCTTGGAATATCCTTTACTGTTCTCCCCATTAAACAAAAATGATGGTAATTGACTCTTGCCCTGGGGGGGCCAACATGTTTTGATTAGAAAGTGTTGGAAAAGATCCCAAATGAAGAGCATTGTTTTGTTTATACAGTAAAACTTCCTGGTGAAAAGGATGCGTTCTAGGAACATCATTTTCTTGTAAAAATGTCACTGGGTATATATTAAGAAATCAAATTGAGAGGCTGGCCTGATCGCCTAGTGGTTAAGTTTGGCGCACTCTGCTTAGGCAGCCTGGGTTCATTTCCCAGGAGCAGACCTACAGCACTTGTCAGTGGCCATGCTGTGGTGGCAACCCACATACAAAATAGAGGAAGATTGGCACAGAAGTTAGCTCAGAGCAAATCTTCCTCAATGACAACAAAAGAAATCAAATTGAGCACAAATCCTATGAAGTGACATCAAACATTTAAATAAATAAATACTAGAAAAACAGTGCCATGAGTACATAAGTGGATTGTATCAGATTTGTGGAGAACACATTTTGGGTAAAGCTAGATCCCAGGTTGGGGTGGTTAGAGGGGTGATAACAGAGAGTGAGCAAGGCCAGGCTCTGAGGGCAACCCGCATTTAGATCAGCTGGTTTTAAGGATCTTCCTTTCTTCTCAAGATTTTACTGAGCCTCCTATCCTTGGATAAGGCCATAAGTGTGGGCTCTAGGGCTGAAATGGCAGAGCAGTATCTGGGTAGCTACTAATTCAGGATGGTGGAGGAACCCCAAAACTCAGAAAATATTAAAGTAATGCCAGGTGCTTGGGGGAAAAAGCAAAATAATCATTTTGCAGTCCAGAGTGGAGAGATGAAAGAGAAGTTTAAGTACAAGGAGAGTGCCCTTTTGGCCTATGTGCATTTATTTATATCCACTGTTAAAAAAAAAGAGATTTGAGGTGATTGAGTAAAATACAGCATTATAGATTAAAGACCATAGATAAAGAAACTATGGAGAAAATAAAGACAGATAGAGGTAAATTTGATGCATAGTGGTACATATTTTAGGCATGTTGTAATTAATAGACAAAGCAAAAAAGTAAGATTGGTTTTAAGGTGTGTATTCCAGTGCATATTTCCTGGCACTGAAGCATTTAGAATTCTCCTGTGGGGACTTACAGAGAAGATACTGTGATGTAACCCGGCACACCTGAGTTTGTTAATAGGCGTTACCAGAAATAGGCCTTCCACATAGCCACCTGGCACCTAGCATCTCTGTGGAAGATTCTTCAGTGACGCCACACTGCCTTGAGATTTGGCACCTTTCAGCATCTTGCCTGTCTCCCAGTCTACCATAGAAGACTAAATTTCCTTCTCATCTTACCCCAGTAATATAATTTCATGAGCTGCCTACCTATAAAAATATTTTCTTATATGCTTATTTCCCCAAAATTTTAATAGAAGACTGAACTTTTCTTTCCACAGTTATGGGTAAAGGTATAATAAAGTAGCTAACATTTACTGATTGCTGTGCCCGGCTCCTGTTAGTGTTTTATATATGTTAAGTCAGTTACTCCCAAAGGAACCTGAGGAGGCAGCTAATATTTTTACCCCCGTTTTAAAGAAAGATTACATAAATAGCCAAAGGTAATGCAGCTTGCAAGTGCAAGAGTCAGAATTCGAACTCAGGCCGTCTTGCTCTATAGGCCGTCTTGCTCTAGAGCATGCAAGTTTAAGTATGATATACTGCTTCTTGGCGATGGATTATAAGATGCAAATACTGATACACAGTAAACAGACATCCATTACCATTCAAATGTGCTTGATAATAGAATTAACAATGGGAGTAAAGAATTCCCTTCTCTTTTTTTTTTTTGGTAGATAATTTGCAGGATAGAGGATAGGTTGCTGATAGAAAAGGGAGTCCTGGGCGTGAAAGACAAATGCAAGCACCTGTTATGACACTTTTCTGGTTTGGCCTAGCAGGAGGTTAATGAATGGGGGAGAACTGTGCATGAGGGGAGGTACCGGGAAGAGGGAAAAGCTTGAAGGAAAGGGAACTGTGAGAGTAATAAAAACAAGTAATTAAAACACATTTTACAGTTTTCCTTAGAGTAGTGAGGAGCTCCAGTGAAAGGAGGTGAATTTTAGCATTTGGGAAGCCTAAGATCCAACTTTTAAAAGGGCCTTTTAAGACAATTTTTAAAAGCCTTTGAGGAAGAGCAATTCAATGACATTGAGGGGAAAGCCCCTAGGACAACAATATGGGCTGAGCCTTTAAAAAATAATCCTCCTCCAACCCACATGTGTGTGCAGGTGTACACACACGAAATAAAGGATCAGCCAGGACCTTTGGGATCTAGGAAGTAACTGAGCTAGAGAACCTCTTCTGGTGCCTCTGGGTGTCCCGGCTTTCTCCACGTCCAACTCTAAAGTCAATTCTGCAACATGATAGAGGGAGGCCTAAGCTGGGAAAGGGTGTGTGGCAGTTAGTGATTTCTAAACCTCCAGATAAGCACTGTGCTTGGCAAACAGTGAAGTCGGCTTTGGATGGAGTGAATAGGGCCTTGGTCAAGTGGGCTTTATTTTCTCCATCTGTTTAGAAAAAAATCATAGTTACAGTACATGGTGGTTCAGAGGAGGCAAAAATGGAGAGTAGATGTGATATAAAAGGTGAAAGAATAAAAAGCCTCCGTGACGATGTTGCTTTTTGAATAAGATATTATTTAGTGGCTGATAGTTTTCTCACTGGCATTCTTCAATAAAGTCATCAAAATTATAGGAATATGAGACCCTCTTCTCTATGCAGGTTAAAGAAAGCTACTTTTTTTCCTCCCTAAATTGGACTTTGTTCAAAAATAGTTGTTTCTCATCACTGGCTTAAGAGTCTCCTCTGTTTCTCTGACAGAAACTAGGGAAATAGGCTGTCTTGGGTTTTTTTTTTGAGACGAGGTTTATTGTCTATAATGAAAAAGAAAATGTTAATTGCAGAAAACATTAATAATCCCATCTTGCAAACATAGCTGACCGAGATAAAAATTGTATTTTCTTCTCTTTATTTCCAAATTTCCGTTATACTGTGTGTATATATCTGTGTGTATTTCTAGCTTTTGCTTTTTTTACTTAATTATCATAAACATTTTTCCGTGTGATTAAGTAACTTTAATAATTTTAGAAAGCTGTAAAATATTACAAGGAATTAGTTTTATATCCTTCAGTAGTCAGCAGGAATCTGTAAGCAAGCAAGCCAGTACTGGATGTTATTTGTTTATACTTTACTTAACAAGGAGTTTTAGACTCAGATTATTTGTGGTTTTGTTATATTACTAAAGTATGAATTTATATATTAGTAAATTAGTAATTTGCATTAGTAAAATATAATTTGCATTTCAAGGAAAAATAGGATTGTAGGCTTTTAAAAAAATTAATAGTTATTTTTTTCAAGAGCTAGTGTGCAATGAACTGTTCTTAGATAAGGTCTAATGTAATTTAGAGACATTTACAATCTCTTTAATCCAGCTACATAATCTTTTTGAGATATCATATGGTTTGTAAGATGCCAATACCTGTGTCCTTTCAGGGCTTATTTATAACTTCAGTTTTCCTGAGGAAATACCCTTTAAGAGTTTTTTCCTTTAAGGAGTTTTAACTGCTGGCGTGTTTTAAGAAACGACGTGTGTATAGTCTGATATTAATGGGACATTACAGCTCGTACTTATTTTAGTTATTAACTGTGTTACTTGGGTCAAGTTAGCTGGCTCATCTGAGCTTCAGATGCTTCTATTGAATGGGAAAAAATAATACATACTTCATATGATTGCTTGAAAAATAAAATGAAATAATTTTAGAATAGCCACTCTTATTTGACACCTTAGTTTCTACCCTTTACCAGCATCTAACTCAGTGCCAAAAATCCATAACCACATCTGGAAAACTCTAGGCAAGAGCCAATGAGGTCTAGATTTAGAAAGCAGCATTTTGAGCACATTTAGGCAGTATTTTGTAACTGACTGGATGAGAAGATGAGACAGAGAACAGAATTGAACATGACGTTGTCCAGCTGTGGAATGTGGAAATGAAGTATGTTTAGGTGTTTTTCCTTAATACCTCATAATTAATACATATTGAGTGGTGAGCCAAATATTATAAGGAGTCTATGTTTTACCTTGTTTCATACCCATGAAAACCGTATGAGGTAGGTAAAATTATTTTCCTCATTTTACAGAGGTTGTAATGGTCTGTTATAAATACGGAGACATTTAGGAGCATATTCTCAAGACCTTGTGAATAGAGGAACCAGAATTTGAATCAGGCAATCAAGTTCCAGAATCCATACTTCTCCCCCTGCCCCCAGTTTTATTGAGATACAATTGACTTATGACACTGTGTAAGTTTAAGATGTCTAGCATAATGATTTGACTTACGTATATTGTGAAATGATTGCCACTGTAAGTTTAGTTAACATCCATCACCTCGTATAGTTAGAAAATTTTTTTTTTTTACCTGTGATGAGAACACTTAGACTTTACTCTCAACAACTTTCATATATGTCATATAGCAGTATTAACTATGGTCATCTTGTTGTACATTACATCTGTAGTACATATTTATCTTATAACTGGAAGTTTGTACCTTTTGACCACGTTCATCTAATTTCCTCTCCCCCCACCTCTCACCGCTGGTAACCACAAATCTGATCTTTTTTTCTCTGAGTTTGGTTTTGTTTTTTTTGTTTTTAGATTCCACATATAAGTGAGATCATAGAGTATTTGTCTGTCTTTATCTAACTTAATTCACTTAACATAATGTCCCCAAGTTCCATCTGTGTTGTCACAAATGGCGCAAATTAGGATTTCCTCTTTTTTTTTTTTAAGATTTTATTTTTTTCCTTTTTCTCCCCAAAGCCCCCTGGTACATAGTTGTATATTCTTCATTGTGGGTCCTTCTAGTTCTGGCATGTGGGACGCTGCCTCAGCGTGGTTTGATGAGCATTGCCATGTCCGCACCCAGGATTCGAACCAACGAAACACTGGGCTGCCTGCAGCGGAGCGCACCAACTTAACCACTCGGCCACGGGCCCAGTCCCTCGGATTTCCTCATTTTTTATGGCTGAATAATGTTCCATTGTGTACACACACACACATACAGCCCGCAACTACTTCTATTCATTAGTTGGACACTTAGGTTGTTTCCATGTCTTGACTGTTGTAAATACTGCAGCTATGCACATGGGGTGCAGATAATCTCTTTAATATAGAGTTTTTCCTTTCTTTGGATATATTCCCAGAAGTGGGATTGCTGGATCATGTTGTTCTATTTTTAATTTTTTGAGGAGTTTCTTTACTGTTTTCCATAATGACTATACTAACTTACATTCCCACAACTGCACAAGAGTTCCCTTTTCTCCACATTCTCACCAGCATTTGTTATCTCTTGTCTTTTTGATGCTAGCCATTCTAACAGGCCTGAGGTGAGAACTCATTGAGGTTTTGATTTGCATTTCTCTAATGATTAGTGATGCTGAACACCTTTTCCTGTACCTGTTGGCCATTCATTTATCTTCCTTAGGCAAATGTCTGTTCAGGTCCTTGCCCATTTTTTAATTGGATTAATAGGTTTTTTTTAAACAGTTTTAGATTTACAAAAAATTGAGCAGATAGTATAGAGAGTTTCCATATGCTATCCCCTACACGCACACACACACACACACACACACACACACACACACACGCACGCGCTTTTCGCTATTATTAATATCTTGCATTAGGGTGGTACATTTGTTACAATTAATGCAGGTCATACCTTATCATTAATTGAAGTCCACAGTTTAATTTACTGTTCATTGTTTGTGTTGTACAGTTTTATAGATTTTAAGATATCCATGTCATGGGTCCACCATTACATTATCCTCAAAATAGTTTCACCACCCTCAAAACTGCCTGTGTTTCACCTATTCATCCCCCCCAAATCTCTAGCAACCACTGGTCTTTTTGCTATAATTTCTTTCTTTATAGTTTTGCCTTTCCCAAAATGTCATATAGGTGGAATTATATGGTACATGCGTTTTTCAGGCTGGCTTCTTTGACTTAGCAATGTGCACTTAAGATTCTTCTATGTCTTTTTGTGCCTTGATAGCTCATTTCTTTTTGTCATTGAATAATATTCCATAGTATGGATGTACCACAGTTTGTTTATTCATTCACCTATTGAAGGACATCTTGGTTGCCCCAGTTTGGGGCAATTATGAAAAAAACTGTTCTAAATATTTGCAGGTTTTTGTTTGGACATGAATTTTCACCTCCTTTGAATAAATACCTAGGAGTGTAATTGCTGCATCTTATGGTAAGACAATGTTTAGCTTTGTAAGAAACTGCCAAACTGACTTCCAAAGTAGCTGTACCAGTTTGCATTCCTTCCAGCAGTGAATGAGTGTTCCTGTTGCTCTGTATCCTCATCAGCGTTTGGTGTTGTCAGTTTTTGGATTTTAGTCATTCTAATAGGTGTATAATGGTGTCTCATTATTTTAACTTGCAGTTCCCTAATAACTTAGGATGCTGAGTACCTTTTTATATGATTAATTGCAATTTTTATACCTTCCTTGGTGAGGTGTCCAGATTTTTTAATTGGATTGTTTTTCTTATTGTTGAGTTTTAAGTGTTCTTCGTATATTTTGGATACAAATCCTTTATTAGATATGTGTTTTGAAAATATTTTCTCTGTCTGTGGCTTGTCTTTTCATACTATCTTTCATAGAGCAAGAGTTTGAAATTTTAATGATGTCCAACTTAATTTTTTTCTCTCGTGAATTGCACTTTTGTTGGTGTTTCTAAAATCTCATCACCAAACATAAGATCATCTGGATTTTCTCCTGTGTTGTCTTCTAGTAGCTTTATAGATTGTATTTTACATTTAGTTCTGTGATCCATTTTGAGTTAATTTTTGTGAACGATATAAGGTCTGTGCCTAGATTCATTTTTTTTTTTTTTTAAAGATTGGCACCTGAGCTAACAACTGTTGCCAATCTTTTTTCTTTTTCCTGCTTTTTTACTCCCCAGATCCCCCCAGTATATAGTTGTATGTTTTAGTTGTGGGTCCTTCTAGTTGTGGCATGTGAGACGCCACCTCACTGTGGCCTAATGAGCAGTGCCATGTCCGTGCCCAGGATCCGAACTGGCGAAACCCTGGGCCGCTGAAGTGGAGCGGGTGAACTTGGCCACGGGGCCGGCCCCCATTTTTTTTTCATAGATGTCCAGTTGTTACAGCATCATTTGTTGAAAAGTTGCTTTTCAACTCTGTTCTTTTTCCATTGAACTGCCTTTGCTCCTTTGTTAAAGATCAGTGCTGTATTTGTATGGGTCTATTTCTGGGCTCTCTATTCTGTTCCATTGATCTTTTTGTCTATTCTTTTCTCAATAGCACTCTGTCTTAATTAGTAGAGCTTCATAGTAAGTCTTGAAGTTAGTCTTCTGACTTTTTTCTTCTGCTACAATATCCTGTTGACTATTTTGGACCTTTTGCTTCTCCATTCAAACTTTAGGATTCATTTGTCCATATCCACAAAATAACTTGCTGGGGTTTTGATTGAGATTGTATTGAATTTATAGATCAAGTTGGGAAAAACTGACATGTTAACAATATTGAGCCTTATCAGTGAACATGAATATCTATTTATTCAGTAGTTCTTTGATATGTTTCATCAGAGTTTTGTAGTTTTTCTCATATGTATATTTTACATATTTTGTTAGATTTATACCTAAGTATTTCATTTTTGGGGGTGCTAATGTAAATGGTATTGTTTTTAATTTCAAATTCTTCTTTTTCAGTTCAGTATATAGGAAAGTGATTGATTTCTGTACATTAATCTTGGTTCTGCAACCTTGCTATAATCACTTAGTTCCAGGAGTTTTTTGTCACTTCTTCTGGATTTTCTGCATAGAAGATCATGTCATCTGTGAACAAAGGCGGTTTAATTTCTCCCTTACCAATCTTTATGCCTTTTCTTTTCTTTTCTTTTCTTTTCTTTTTAATGAGGAAGATTGGCCCTGAGCAAACATCTGTTGCCAATCTTCCCCTTTTTGCTTGAGAAAGATTGTTGCTGAGCTAACGTCTGTTCTAGTCTTCCTCTATTTTATATGTAGGATGCCACCACAGCATGGCTTGGTAAGTAGTGTGTAGGTCCACACCTGGGATCCAGTGAACCCATCTGGGCCTGGTGTTTATAGTTTGGAAGATTATTAGTAATTATTGATTCGATTTCTTTAATAGATATAGGCCTATTCAGATTGTATATTTCTTTCTTCTGTGGGTTTTGGCAGATTATGTCTTTCAAGGGATTAGTCCATTTCATCAAGGTTATCAAATTTGTGGGCATAGAGTTGTTCATAATACTCTTTGACTATCCTTCTAATGTCCATGGATTCAGTAGTGATGTCCTGTATTTCTTTCCTTTCTGATATAGTAATTGTGTTTTCTCTCCTTTTTTCTTAGTTAGGTTGGCTAGAAACTTACTAATTTTATTGATCTTTTCAACAACTGGCTTTTGGTTTTGTTGATTTTTCTCTATTGATTTCCTGTTTTCAGTTTCATTGACTTCTGTTTTGTTTCTTCTGCTTACCTTGGATTTAATTTGCTGTTCTTTTTCTAGTTTCTTAAAGTGAAAGTTTATATTTTTGATTTTAGATCTTCTTTTCTAACACATGCATTCAATGCTATAAATTTCTCTTCATTGCCTCCCACAGATTTTAATGAGTTGCAATTTCATTTTCATTTAGTTATATTTTTAAATTTTTATGTGTATTGTTTAATCTCTAAGTATTTTTGGATTTTCCAGCTATCTTTCTGTTATTGATTTGTAATTTAATTCCATGGTGATCTGAGAGCAGATATTTACGATTTTTATTCTTTTACATTTGTTAAGGTGTTTTTCTATGGCCCAGAATGTGGTATCTTGGTCAGTGTTCCATGTGAGATTGAAAAGAATGTGTAATCTGCTGTTGTTGGATAAAGTAGACTATAGATGTCTGTTATATCCAGTTGATTGGTGGTGCTGTTGAATTCACCTGTGTATGTCCTTAACTGATTTTCTGCCTGCTGGATCTGTCCATTTCTGTTCGAGTGGTGTTAAAGTCTCCAGCTGTGATAGAGGATTCATCTGTTTCTTCTTGCATCTCTATCGTTTTTTTGTCTCACATACTTTGATGCTGAGTTTTTAGGCACACACACATTAAAGGTTGTTATGTCTTCTTGTAGTATCGACCCCTTTATCATTATATAGTGCCCTTCTTTATCTCTGATAACTTTCCTTGCTCTAAAGTCAGCTCTGTGTGAAATTAATATAGCTCTACTTCTGCTTCCTTTTGATTAGTGTGAGCTAGGTGTATCTTTCTCCATTCTTTTGCTTTTAATCTATATGTGTCTTTATATTTGAAGTAGAGGTTTTTTGGTAGATAAGAAGTTGGGGTCTTGTTTTTTTGTTGTTGTTGTTGAGAAAGATTAGCCCTGAGCTGACATCTGCCACCAGTCCTCTTTTTTGCTGAGGAAGACTGGCCCTGAGCTAACATCTGTGCCCATCTTCCTCTACTTTATATGGGGATGCCTGCCACAACATGGCTTCATGAGTGGTGTATAGGTCCGCACATGGGATCCAAACCGCAGACCCTGGGCCACCAAAGTGGAGTATCTGAACTTAACCTCTATGCCACTGGCCAGCCCTGGGGTCTTGTTTTTTGATCCACTCTGACAATCTGTCTTTTCATTGATGTATTTAGACCATTGACATATAAAGTGATTATTGATATGGTTGAATTAATATCTACCATGTTTGTTACTGTTTTCTATTTGTTGCCCTTGTTCTTTGTTCCTTTTTTTGTCTTCCATACTTTTTCTGCCTTTTGTGGTTTTGATTATTTTATTTGCTCATTTTCTGTCCTTTCTCAGTATATCAATTATACTTCTCTTTTTTTTACTTTTTTTAGTGATTGCCCTAGAGTTTGCACAATACATTTACCAATAATCCAAGTCCAATTCCAAATAACACTATATCACTTATGGGTAGTGCAAGTATCTTACAACAACAAAATATTTCTAATTTCTCCCTCCTATTCCTTGTATCATTGCTGTCATTCATTTCAGTTACACATAAGCCTACATAATTGAATACATTGTTGCTGTTATTATTTTGAGTAAAACTATTATCTGTTGGATCAATTAAGAAAAATAAACGTTTTCATCTTACCTTCACTTATTCATTCTCCAATGCTCTTCCTTTCTTTATGTAGATAAAAGTTTCTAATGTATATCATTTTCCTTCTCTCTGAAGAATTTTTTAACATTTCTTGTAAGAGAGGTCTCCTGGCAACAGACTTCCTCAATTTTTGTCTGAAAAAATCTATTTTTCCTTCACCTTTGAAGGATAACATCATAGGGTACAGAATTTTAGTTTGGTGGGTATTTTTCTTTCAACACTTATTTTACTCCACTCTCTTCTTGCTTCTGTGGTTTCTCAGGAGAATTGAATAAAATTATCTTTGTTCCTCTCTTTAGGTAAGATTTTCCTTTTTACCTTTGACGTTTTCTCTCCTTGGTGTTGTCTGAGCTTCCTGAATCTGTGGTTTGTTGTCTGACATTAATTTGGGGGAAATTCTCAGTTATTATTACTTCAGATATTGCTGCTATTCCCTTCTGTCTTTTCCCTATGTTAATTGTATTATGTGTATATTAAATCTTTTGTAGTTGTCCCACAGTTCTTGGATATTCTGTTCTATTTTTTTCATTCTTTTTTTCTTTACTTTTCAGTTTTGGAAGTTTCTGCTGTCATATTGTCAAGCCCAGAGATTCTTTCCTCAGTCATGTCCAGTCTACTAATGAGCCCATCAAAGGCATTTTTCATTTCTGTTAACAATGTTTTTTTTAGTTTTTCCTTTAAAGACTTTACCATGTTAATCATAGTTTTTAAAAAATTTATAATCTGATAATTCCAACATTCCTGCCATATCTGTTTCTGGTGCTGATGTTTTGTTCAGTCTCCTCACACTGTGTTTTTTCATCTTATTACGCCTTGTAATTTTTTGTTGAAAAGCGGACATGGTGTACTGGGTAAAAGTAACTGAGGGAAATAGGATTTTAGTGAGGTAGTGGTAAGGTGTCAGGGGAAGGGAAACATTCTGTAGTCTTACGATTAGGTCTCAGTCTTGTGGTGAGCCCCTCTTCCTGGACTATGAACTTCACCAATGCTTTTCAGTTTTCTCCCCACCTTATGTGGGACAGGATGGCTAGAAGGGGCTGGAGTTGGGTATTTCCTTTCCCCCAGGTCACTTAGACTCTGATGAAATCCCGGAAGCTTAAGCTCTGGTAGAACAGTTTCTCCTCAGTGCAGGCCTTGTTGAGAAAAACAGTGCTTTGGAATATTTCAAAATGGCTCTGTTTTCCCTCTTCCTGCCTGAAGCAAGAGGGCATTTTTCTCTGATATTCACTTTGAGGACCTGGTAGAGTTCCTTGAGGTAAAACTCACCAAGTTGTGGGGCCTCCTTGTGACTGGATCCCCCTGAAGCTTTCATCACTCGTACTTGGCTATGCTGAGCATCTAGCAATTCGTTGCTTACAATTCAGCTTTCCTACCTTGGCACTGGTTCCTGGTGAGGTTTCTCCTAGTGAGTTTCTGTTCTGGCAGATTCTGATTCTCTGTCTTTACCTGCCTGTCTCTTCAGTTTTGGGGGCAACTATTTGCCCTGTGACCTCACTTCTCTAATGGATGTAAAAGAGTTGATTTTTCAGTTTGTTTGACTTCTACTTGTTAGGATGGAGTGGCCACTGCTAAGCGCCTCCTGTCTGCCTGGAAACCGGAAGTCCATATATAATTTCGTTTTCAACCTTTTTTCACTTAGTGTTTAGATTTTTAACCGTGTCATTGTCTTCATTGTTTTGTATTGGTTGCTCATTTTATTGAAATTGATATATAATAGCTTAACAAATTTCTTCTGATTGAAACAGATTGTTAATTTTTTTGGAGGGGCTATTTTTGGTAACACTGCTTGTATCTGTGGCTTTGTCTTCTTAATTCTCAGAAGTATATGAAAAAATGTTAAACCTATTCTTTTGGAATTTTTTATTGTCTATGTTTTTAAATGTCTGCAATAGTAGTAAATATTGCTTTTTAATAAACTGTGCTTTAGTTAATTTTGGAAAACCCTTCAGAGCCAGGTGTGGTCAGTTACTTAGATATTTTGGTTTAAGAGAAAATTTTGGCTACAAAATATTAGACTGTTTTATATCATTTATAATCTTGTTTTGAAGGCAGTTTCAGAGAAGAGTTTCCTAAGTGCTTTCTCTTTAGATATACTCCTTGAGGATTTAAGATCATTGCTTACTCATTATGAGTCATCAGAGCCCCTTAAACTCTCACTTTTTTTCTTCACCTCAGTGAAGGCAAAATGGTCTGAGTAGGTTTTATATTGTGTTCTGAAATGTAACATTTTTAACACAGTTTTTTAAGAATTGGAAAATATTTGATTGCAGCTTATTTGTTCATTCGTCAGTGTTAGTTGGCCTACTATGTTTAGGGCCTAGTTTTGATGATATAATTTTTTTTTTATCTCAGCCTCAGTCAAGAATTTCACGTTCTCTGTAGTAGCTGATAGTTACTTGGCTGCTCGTTCTGGACACAACTCTAGTGAATTTTTAGGCATTAAGGTTATTGAATCAGGAACTGTTGGCCAAGATGTTATATTGGGAATTCAGAAATCTTATTGCTGAAGGATCTGGAATTATGTCAGATAGGTTGTTTTGAAGAGAACATGGATGGCACCAGAGGAATAAGATTATATATAGGTAGTGAGTTGCTAGCTGCAAATTTACCCCCTCTTCATGAGGCATCTAATCACTTTATATTATAATTAATTGTATTACTTTATTAGACAGTTATTTTTTCATCTCTTTGATTACTAGCTCTTTGATTTCTTTGTCTGGCCCTGTTCTGGTAATACCTGATATATGGCATTGAAATAAGCAAATTGAAATATTTATGAATTTTCTGATCCATAAGGAATATAGAATTTAATTTTTGGGAACAGCTATTTTAGGCATCTATATCTTAGAACTGGCTTGGATTTATGTTAGAATACAGGAGATGGGTTCTGAGAAAGTTGCACTTAAATGCACACACACACATATACACATATACATATATATACAGTCATGTGCCATATAACAACGTTTCTGTCAACGATGGACTGCATATATGACAGTGGTCCCATAAAATTAGTACCATATAGCCTAGGTATGTAGTAGGCTATACTATCTGGGTTTATTTAAGTACACTCCATGATGTTTGCACAACAACGAAATCACCTAACAACTCATTTCTCAGAATGTATCCCTGTTGTTAAGCGATGCATGACTGTATGCCCTTTTCTATGATTCCCTAGCTGTTAACATTTCATAATACTTGCTTTCTCTCTCTTTCTCCTTACTCCCACACTCTCTCTCAGTCCTCTCTCTCACTTTCCTCCTCCATATTATTTTTGTTCTGAACCTTTTTAGAGTAAGTTACAGATGTCATGCTCATTTATCTCTGAGTACTTTAATGTTTGTTTCTTAAAAATACATTCTCTTTCGTAACCACAGCATAGTTATCAAAATCAGTAAATTTCCAGTGATATAATACAATTATCCAATTTGTTCACCTCATTTATATTTTAATAATTGTCCCAATAATATTCTTTATAGTGAAGGAAAACTCCAGATGATGTGTTGCATTCACTTGTCACATCTCTTGGGCTATTTCTAAGTCTTTTTGTGCTTTGTGGACCAACATTTTTGAGTACAGGCCAATTATTTTGTAGACTGTTCCTCAATTTGGTTTTGCCTGTTTCCTGATGACTTGATTCAGGTTACAATGGGGTTTTGTTGTTATTATTTTATTGTGATAAAAACCACATAACAAATGTTCTCTCTTAACTATTTTTAAGTGTACATAACAGTATTGTTAACAGTATGCACGTTGTTGTACTACAGATCTCTAGAACTGTTTCATTTTGCATGACCGAAACTCTATACCCATTGAACAACTCCCTGTTACACCCTCCCCCAAGCCCCTGGCAACCACTGTTGTACTTTTTGTTTCTGTGACTACTTTAGCTACCTCATATAAGTGGAATCATGTGATATATGTCTTTTTGTGATTGACTTATTTCACTTAGCGTGATATCCTCCAGGATTTATCCATGTTGTAGAATATGACAACATTTCCTACTTTTTTAAGGCTGAATAATATTTCAGTGTATTATAAATAATAATTTTGTTTATCCATTCATCTTTTGATGGACATTTAGGTTGCTTCCACATCTTGCCTGTTGTAAATAATATTGCAGTGAACATGAATGTTCACTTATCTCTTTGAGATCTTCTTTTCAGTTCTTTAGAATATATACCCAGAAGTGTGATTGCTGGATCACATGGTAGTTCTATTTTTAATTTTTGAGGAACCTCCATACTGTTTGCCACAGTGGCTGCACTATTTTACCATCCTGACAACAGTGCACAGAGGTTCCAGTTTCTCCACATTCATACCTACAAGTGTAATTGTTTTGTTTTTTGAGGTTTTTTTTTTTTTGTAATGGCCATCCTAATGAGGGTGAGGTGATATCTCATTGTACTTTTGATTTGTAATTCCCTAATGATTAGTTATGTTGAGCATCTTTTCATATGCTTCTTGGTTATTTGTTTGTCTTCTTTGGAGAAATGTCTATTCAAGTCCTTAGCCCATTTTTTATTCGGATTATTTGGATTTTTTTGTTCTTAAGATGTAGGAGTTCTGCATATGCTCTGGATATTTAATCCCTTATCAGATATATGATTTGCAAATATTTTCTCCCATTCTGTAGGTTACCGTTTTGCTCTCTTGTTTCCTTTCCTATACAGAAGTTTTTAAGTTTGACACAGTCCCATTTATTTTTGTTTTTGTTGCCTGTGCTGTTGATGTCGTATCCAAGAAATCATAGCCAAACCCAATGTCATGAAGCTTTTCCGCTTTTTCTTCTTCTAGGAGTTTTATAGTTACGGGTCTTATGTTTAGGTCTTTAATTTATTTTGAGTTAATATTTGTGTATGATGTAAGATCAGGGTCCATCTTTATTCTTTTGCATGTGGATTTCTAATTTTCCCAAATCCATTTGTTGAGCAGACTATCCTTTCTCCATTGTGTAGTCTTGGCACCCTTTTTGATCATTTGGTCATAAATATGAGGGTGTATTTCTTAGCTCTTTGTTCCATTGGTCTATATGTCTTCTGTCCACATGGATTTGATTATTGTGGAAATGTAATATGTTTTGAAATCTAAAATGTATGTTTTTAAATGAAGTGTTTTATGTCCTCAGTAGGGCTTGTTTTTGAAAAGAACATTTGGTGAAGTTTTCTTTAGCCAAGAGACTCTTTAGTAAAGGAAATTATTCATTACCCTCCAATTTATGTTTTATATGTTTGGATTTTTTTAGATCTATTAGGATTCCTATTTCAGAACTTTCTTAGATTTTCTGTAAATAGTCATGTGTTGCATGATGATATTTTGGTCAACGACAGACCACATGTATGACAGTGGTGCCGTATGATTAGGACCATATAGCCTAGGTGTGCAGTAGGCTATACCATCTAGGTTTGTGTAAGTGCACTCTATGATATTCACACAATGACAGAATCACCTGATGATGCATTTCTCAGAACATATCTCTGTCGTTAAGTGACACGAGTTTATTTCCTTGTCCATTTAATACTTTGCTAACATTAAAACAAATCTGTTTATAAGAATACTGTTATTTAATTTCTCAAGTTCCTGACCTTGTAGTAGGCTATAGAGATATGACTTATTTATTATTTTCCACTATTAGGTATTACTAGAATGTATATTCTTGTGTATATAATATGTAATGTAGAATTAGTTTGTACTGCTTAAGTTAAAATACTACCTGCACCCAGATATTTAAATGAAGCTTTTTACTCTCATTCTCTATTTGTTGAATGATTGGTTGAGAATAAATAGGTAAGATACAAGATTTGGACAGAAAGTGGTAGAGAATCTCAGATAGTACATAGGGATTGCTGACCCGGAATATTTTTTTAAAATGTAAAATTGGTTTTAGATTCACAAAGTAACATGATTTTATTTTTAAATAGATAATGCATTCAGATGATTCCAAAATAAAAAGAAGGTAAAAACAAGCTCATCACTGTCCACCCTCCACTCCAGTCACCCTCTTCCTATAAGTAACCACTTTTATTAGTCCTTGTATTCTTTTTGGGTTTTGTTAGGCAAATTCAGGCACATAGGAATTTATAGTTTATACCACCTCCTACACAAAAGTTAGCATACTATATGTACTTTTTGGCACGTTGCTTTTTTTTTTTTTTCTGATAAGCGTATAGTCTGGAAATTATCCCATATCAGCATGTAGAGTATGTCCTCATTCTTTTTTTACTGCTGGATAATAGTCCATTGCGTTTGGATGTGCCAGTTTATTATCTAGTTTCCCATAGCAGGAAACTTGGATTGTTTCCAGTCTTCTATATTACAAGTAGTGCTACAGTGAATAACTGAACATACGGAATTTCATAAAGGTGCAATTATATCTATTTCTTACCGAAATTGCCAAATTGCCCTCTACAGGAGTTGTCCATTTTGTACTTCCACTAGCAGTCTATGAGAGTGCCTGTTTCCCCATAGCCTGGTCAAAATCTGCTTTTGAATTTTTCCAGTCTGTTAGGTGAGATGATATACCTGAGTGTAGTATTTTTTTAAATAAACCTTTTATTTTGGAAAAGTTTTAGATTTACAGAAAAGTCGCAAAGGTAATATAGAGTGTTCCTGTATACGTCTCATCCAGTTTCAGTTCCCTCTGTTATCATCATGCATTACTGTGGCAACTGTGTCAAAACTAAGAAACTGATATTGGTACATTATTATTAACTAAAATCTAGCCTTTACTCTGATTTCTCTCAGTGTGGTTTTAATTTGGGTTTCTTATTGTGAATGAGATTGAATGTCTTTTCATAAGTTTGAGAGCCATTAGCATTTTTCTCTCCTGAACTGTTACTGTTGTCTATTGGGTTGTTAAAAAACAAAAAGGAGGGGTGCCAGCCCGTGGCTGAGTGGTTAAGTTCACACACTCTGCTTCAGTGGCTCAGGGTTTCACCGGTTTGGATCCTGGGTGTGGACATAGCACCACTCATCAGGCCATGCTAAGGCAGCGCAACTAGAAGGACCTACAACTAGAATATACAACTATGTACTGGGGGGCTTTGGAGAGAATAAGAGGAAGAAAAAAAAATAAGATTGGCAACAGATATTAGCTCAGGTGCCAATCTTTAAAAAAAAAGGAAAAATTTGAAGGTGGCAAAGAAAAAGCAAAATTGGAGACTAAAAGGATCATTATCTTTATACACCTGGGTTTTTTTTTCTTTTAATCACTATCACATCCCTTAGGTTCTGTCTAATATCATTAGGCTCTATCCCCTTTCTAATGATGAAATCTCTCCCTGAAAGGTTCAGAGAGTCCACTTACCACTCATTCTCGTATCCACTTATTCTTGTGGTCTTTGGTTCCCACAGTTGTTGTCATTGCTGTTACTTTTGGCTGGTAATGCTTATTTATATAAATGTGAATTCTTCAAAATGGGAGAGGAATGTAGTTAGTTAGCTAGTGAGCAAAAAGACTAAGAATAATCCTGTTTATAGTGAAGTCATGCATCATTTAACAATGGGGACATGTTCTGAGAAATGTGTCACTAGGCGGTTTTGTCATTGTGTGGGCTTCACAGAGTGTACTTAACAAACCTAAATACTATAGCCTACTACACACCTAAGCTATATGGTATTAATGTTATGGGACCACCATTGTATATGTGGTCCATTGTTGCCTGAAATGTCGTTATGTGGCACATTACTGTGTTAACCTTGAACTTCACTTAGAATAAATTAGTCAGTAGAGGGACTTGGATTACTATGTAATCTTGTAGAAGGTGGCTTTGGATTCTTCTGCACTTCACTTCCTTTATTTGTACATTGGGGAGGGAGTGTAAGTAAGGTCTCTGGCCAAGTCTTATAATTGTAGGAAATCTCAGAGAATCAAAGTCAAGAGTCCAGGCTGTATCAACATTCCTGATCTCTTGGTGCAACGTGGAAAACTGCTACACTTGTAGGCTATCAGAACCTTGGAGAGCTCCAAGCAGAGGCGATAGTGCTTGAGTTGCTCTCTGAACTTTGGGATACACTAGCTTGTCATTAACTATCTTGGAAAGTCATTTGAAGCCTGAGGATCTTAAAGATTTACAAATTTTAGAAGTTCAGTGTATTTCACGTTAGGCATAAATAAAGTTTATAGTATTTTTAAGAGTGAAGGTTTGAGTTTAGATCAGGGTTTTCAAAATGTCCAACATTACTTGGGAATTTCCTAGAAATGCAAATTCACAATCCCTCTCCAGATTTACTGGATCAGAAACTGGTGATCAAACTCAGTAATCTGTGTTTTAACAAGCTATCCAGATGATTGTGGTGAATGCTAAAGTTTGAGAAACACTGTTTTAAAGGTTTTGATGATATTCATGGCAAGGAGAGTCTTCTGAGCCTTTGTCAGATTCCAGGACTGCCTTAGGGTTATGAAGTGTATGGGAGCTCAGGAAGATGTTTTATTTGAGCTGCTTCCTAGTTTATAAGTCTACCTAGTCAGAGCCCACTTTAGTGTGCACTAGGTTCCATTTAACTGAGATTTAGATATATAATACCATTGCTGATGCTAGACTTGTAAAACTGTTCAACTCTGCTTTTTTTAAAAATAATACACATTTTATACATGTGAATACAATTTCCATGGCCATATGGTATTGAATTTTTGTTCTACTGTTTGAAGGTGGATTTGGACCGTATAGCCTCCTATCCATACTCATAATTGGTAATTTATCGTTAAGTGTATTCCCTGTCTTTCCTTCTCCTACTCACTCTGTCTGGAAAGCCCTTGCATCCACTTTCTCTATACCTGATGGTATTGATATCTGTGCTAATTTAGAAGGGATCTTGTTATACATGTTGTACTTGAAGTACAGTTAGTGTTCATTGTCCTTGGGTTAATTGGATTAGTAAACATAATTTTGGAAAGTTGTGTAAGAAAGGAAATGAGAAGTTGGAAGAGGAGATAGACCAGCAAGTTCTTAAGTGAATGACAGTCTTAGAAAGTGCTATTATTAATACTTTTAAAGAAGAACCTTTGCAAACAAAATGCATCTGTGCTTCTGTCTTATTTTATTGCTTACATCAAAGGGACTGGATATTGGCAAATAGAGTAAACATTTAGAAAAGTTAAAGATGCGTGAAAGTGGGGGCTTTGTATAAAGATGGATGTTGCTTCTTTATACATTAAAAAAATTACTATTGATAATTCGTTGGTAAATACTGGAAATTTTCTTGGTGTGAAATAACTTTAAGAGGAAACTACGTTAGAATTTGTTCTCCCTTTTTTTTTTTTCTTTTTTTGGTGAGGAAGATTGGCCCAGAGCTAACATCTGTTGCCAATCTTCCTATTTTTGCTTGAGGAAGATTGTCCCTGAGCTAATATCCATGCCAGTCTTCCTCTATTTTGTATGTGGGACACTGCCACAACTTGGCTTGATGAGTGATGTGTAGGTCTGCACCCGGAATGTGAAGCTACGAATGCTGGGCTGCTGAAGCAGCGGACACAAACTTAACCACTACATCACTGGGCCAGCTCCAAGTTTGTTCTCTTTTTAATTTTTAATGTTTGTTTTTAACAAATTCTTGAGTGCCTGATGCACTAAGTTCACATAACTTGTTTTACACATATTTTAGTCAACTATTTATTTTTTATCTTTGGTTATTAAATGTAATTTATAAGCTTAAACATTTAAGTCCTAAATTAAAGAAAAACAGTCTTTTGATTTATTGATATTTTTGCTCCCTTTGACAGTCAAAGAATTGTTTATTACTGCTGTTATGATTAGAAGGGTTTAACTTAGTGTCTGTGTGGTGGAGTGGAAAAGTACTGAGCTCTATGAGTCGAGACCCTGAAACCTGTGCTCAACTTACCAAAGTTCTTAATTTCTCACAGTTTTCTTATTTGTAAGATAAGGTGTTTCCAGCTCTAAATTATGTAACTTTCTATTATTTATATTAACATGTAAACTAGTATGTCTGATCTTCACCTTAACTTACTTTTTTGTTTTGTTCTTTTAATATGACCCCAGTAGTAGTATACTAGAAGGAGAAAAAGGTGACAGGGAGAGGAGAGAGGGAGATTTGAAAGAGGGAGAAAATTCAAAATGGATTCCAGGAATAAGGAAAAACTTTCTAAAAATGAAAGTTACCCAAATTTTATTTTATTACAGTGAGATTTTTACTTTAGTAATATTGCTTGAGTAACCATGTTTAGTTATATAATTTTCTCCCCCACCTGGTGTTTTTCCACCAACACGAGGAAAGGGAATTATGTGATTAATTGAACATTTGAGTTCTGGTCTTTGACTACCCTTAGGAGCTATTGATTTTTAAGATTTTTACCCTCTGTTTACTAGAGAAGAGTACTGTATAATTTAGGTAAAGCTAATTGGAATCTGGATCTCTCATCTTATCTTTGTTTATTCTAGTTTTCCTCTTGACAAGTTTCACATAGATTTAAAAAAAAATTTTAAGACTCAGGAAGCGTTTAATCTGGGCATCCCTGTTCTTCCTTTCTTTGTTAGTACCTAGTACGTGATAGATCCTCAGTAATACGTATTAAACTTCAGAGAAAAATGAGTTTGTAAGGAAAGGACTCTGAACCTATAGTAGTAAACATTGACTCCATTCTCACAGCCTTTAGTGTCTATAGCCTCTTTAATTGATTTTCTTTGGTTCCTGCCCAGGAGACAAGCAAGTTTAGGTTAAAAAAAGATCCATAATAAAAATGGAGTAATTTTGATGATGAAAACATTTAGAGCCAGGAATTGCCATTCTCTTGTGAAACTGTTTTAAACCTAAGTTTTTTAAGAAACAGCTGTTGAACGGTACATCTGTCTTCCCCTTCACTAGAAGTATGCAAGCTGGATTTGACAGCCCTTTCTTCTCTTGTGTTGTAACTTTATTGTGATTTTAAAGCTTTAGTTTTTATTGTATTAACTGTCTGTTGGGTTTTGTTTGATTTTTTAAAAAAATTTTAATAGACTACTTTGTTGTGTGAACTAAGATGGGAGGAGGAGAGTCTGCCTCCTTGGACCTTGATCTTCCTTAGCTGGAACTCCAACTTCTTGCTCTCCAGCACATAGCTATTTGCTTAGCCACTTGACCAGATCTTGAAGTGATGTTTTCAAGAAGGTTTCTCTGCTCTCGAGGAGGAATTTTTATTCTTTTTTTTTTTTAAAGATTGGCACCTGGGCTAACAACTGTTGCCGATCTTCCTTTTTTTTTTTTTTTTTAAGAATTGGCACCTGGGCTAACAACTGTTGCCAATCTTTTTTTTTTCTGCTTTATCTCCCCCACCCCCCCCCCCCCCCCCCCCCGCCCCTGTACACAGTTGTATATCTTAGTTGCAGGTCCTTCTAGTTGTGGGATGTGGGACGCCACCTCAACGTGGCCTGACGAGTGGTGCCATGTCCATGCCCAGGATCTGAACCCTGGGCCACGGCAGCGGAGCGCACGAATTTAACCACTCGGCCACGGAGCCAGCCCCAGAATTTTTATTCTTAATCATAACTTTTTTGAATTTTTTGATTCCTTTTATTTAAAATTTCTTCTTTCTCAGGAGTCAGTTTTGCCCCTTGTGACTCAGACAGCGCATAGTGGGACTTGTACCTCTGCTCAGTATTGTGTGCTGTTGATAAGCACAGTACAGTTTCTCATTAGGGTCTTGGTGCAGACCGCTTTATTACTAGATGCATTGTAGACCACAGAGATGACCCTAGTTTTTGCCCGTTGTTTTGAAAGATGCCCATGACTCTATGCTGGGTGGAAAGAAGAAGTGCAAAGCCCCATGGTCTTTGGATTTTTAAAATGCTCTACTGTCTTTCTGCAAGTTTTTGAAAATAAGGATATGTACATAGTTGACCAATATGTAGAGCTTCTTTGGCAAATCTTCATATTAATGATATTTTCTGAACAAACATAACCAAATATGTTTGAGTGCATTTCTTTTCCTTTAGTCCGGACAGCTTTGTTTAGCCTGTTAGCACTATACACATGTGGTGTTTCTATCTCCTTCATTCATAGTGAATTCTTCAGATCTCTTGGTATGTGAGGTGCATGTTGCATGGATGTGTTTGTGAATATTGATATTGTATTCTCTGGTCACTCCATTTTCAATGGCACATCAGCCCTCTTTTGTCTTTCTTTGCTGGAACCATATTGCCTGGGGCCTGGTAGGGAAAGGAAGAACATGAGGGATATTGGCAGACTTGTTTTAAAAAAATTCCCTTCCAAAGTTGCTTCTTTGGAACGGAAATCAAATCATTGTCATCAGTAGCACACAATATCCATGAGTGGTGTAAGTCCCTTCCAAAGAACTGAAATTCAGAAATACGTACTCAAGTTAACCTCATTACTGCAAGTAACCAAAAGAAGGATGATGTATAGCCAGACTGCTTCTCTAAATCAGAGGACAGAAAAAACCTAAACTGGACAAGGTCAAGTAATTCAAAGGAAACAGTTTAATACTTTGTTGGAAGATGAACAATATTCTAAGCCCAATGACCACAAGGTATGTGTATTTGTGAGGAAAACCGTAATGAACACAAAGTTCTTTTCCTATCCAGAAGTGTTTACAAGTAAAAGTCAGTGCTGTCGTACTCAAAATGAGAGACTACAAGGCCCCCTGGACAGGGATTCATCTCTTCATCTACTCTACTTAGCTCTCTACCTGATCCGTTAAGTAAGCACTTAATAAATTGAATTACTGCTCCATCAGGCATTTTGTATGTTTTTCAAACATCTTTTGATTTACTCTGTAAATTGTTTGTCATACCTGTAGGAGATAGGTATTATTTCTAGATAGCACTAAGTATCTTCATATTTTTGACAGCATGGTAAGAAATGGTAGTAGGAAATTATGGAATGAAACCCTTTGAATGCTTTTAGAGATGGAAGGTGGTGATGGTTGGTTGCATGGCAATGTGAATGTACTTAATACCATGAAACTGTACACTTAAAAATGGTTAAGATGATAAATTTTATGTTATGGGTATTTTACCACATTAAAAAAGAAAATTTCTCTTGACTTGCCCCCCGCCAAAAAAACCTGTTTGAATGCAAATTGGACATGAATAGTAACATAAATGTTTATATAATTATGTAGATGGTTGCCTGTGAAATACTTTTATATACATCTCTCTCATTTTATTATTGATTGATTGGTAAGATTTAGAAATAATATCATTCATTTACAAAAAGAGCTGTGACAGAGAATCTGTATGATTTAGGATCTTATAAGAAAAATCAGGACGGGTGATCTAGATAAAATTATTCCTTTTGTCCTCAGTGATACAGATTTGTTGTACAGTCTCTCAGGATGAACATGTGTTTGTAATACACATTAGCTCAGCAACAATCAGTAAAATGGGGAATGGTGTCAGTACTCCATGCAAGTTGTCCTCGTTCTTTTATGATTTTTCCTTGCCAAAGGGGGCTGGAATAGTGAGAAAAGAATTAAAATCTTCAGTAGGGAGGGACAAAGGCCTTATCTTGGCTGCTGCACCTGTAAGAGCCCTTTCAACTCTATATTAAGAAAACTAAAAACAATGCCTGCACCTAGGGTTCCTTTCTCAGAGAGGTACACTCCTAGCCTTGCAGAGCTCTTAGCTGGTGGCAGGTTGCATTTCCTCCTGGAGCACCAAAGCAGAGTTCCATTACAACCTGTGTTGTCTCTGCACCTACAAGCCAGCGACTCTGTTCTGTTATTTTGTGCATTTTTAGCGTCCCTTGTGGTAGTAGCCAGCCACTTTCTGAGTGGCTTACCTGGCCATCTAATGTAATATTTACTGTTTGTTTGGACTCTGATAACAATGTTACACAGATTTTCCATAAGCCTGTTATTTTTAATGCACAATTTTATATACTATAAAGGATTCTTTTTTCAGGGAACTCGTATCATAGCGGAAATGCCTGTACTCTTTCATAGTATTAATGTAAATCAAATTATGGTGTTCTATTCTGAATATTGATGAGTAGCTCTTGTTGGTTTTTGTCAGTTCTTGAAAAGATGCAGTGACTTCAGAGGCCCAGAAATAAATTTCTGGCCAAATTCAGACCTCAACTTTTCAGAGCTAGACAATCCTTCAGGATGATTTCATTTTTACACAACAGTTTTCTTGCTGTTAGCTCACATCCTAAGAGTATTTCAAGCATTATCTCTTCATAACCTGCCATATTGATTGTTTTCTTTGTTAATGGGTAATAAAGCCTAAGAGATAGCCAAGAGAGGAGACAGTACCCTAAAGAGTGAAGTTTTGAAAATTGTACTTTTCTAGCAGTCTTTGCTTATCTTTCATACTCTCAAAGTTTTGGAAACCGTTCCTTTTTTTTTTTTAAACTAATCTAGACTAGGGGCCAGGTGGTAAATGTTTTGGGCTTTGGGGGGCCACATATGGTTTCTACTGCATATTTTTCTTTCTCTTCATTTCTTGTCATCATTGTCCTCCTCTTCCTCCTCCTCCTCTTTAGAAATGTGAAAACCTTTTTTTTACATTTTCACAGCCTTACGAAAAACCAGCTGCAGGCCAGATTTGTCCCCCAGGCCGTAGTTTGCCCTTCCTTGATCTAGACTATTTTAACTAAAACGATAATTAAAATCCACTGGTGACTTGCTTAGAGTCGCTTTTTTTTTTCCCTCAGGTGGTTAAGACATATAGGAAAAGAAATTATTCATGACATCATCGTCAGTTATTTAACAAGCGCCTACCCCTGCCGTTTATTACTTCTTTTTTGCTTTAAGTTAGAATTTTGTATGTATGGACTCACAGAATAGTAGAAATAGTTATTCCTAAGTGTGACCATGGCTGGATAAATGGCTATTTACTTTTTTTTTTAAAACTATGAGTTAATTTGAAAAGTTTTTGCAGATTCTGTTGAAGCATTTGCAACTTTAAGTTTTACAAATCAAAAGCACATTGGTTACAAATCAGTTTTAAGAAAATAAGCTAGAGAAGTAAATGTAGCACCTCTAACATGGAAGGTCTTAACCTTCAGAGCAACAGAAAGAAGTACTCTTTTTTTTGTGCAGTATACTACTGTAGTTTCCAGTTATTCATAGTTGGGACCTCTTTAAACTAAAAACCATGATTTCTGTGTATGCTGATTATTAAGGGCATTAATACTAAAAAGACCTATAAAATTGTATTGTACTTTACTTTCACTTCTGCTAAATTACAGGATAGTCTTGATCTACTAATGGAGTAGAGTTGAGTAGTAATAGCAGCCTACCTTTAAGGAGTACTTTTACTCTGTACTGGACATTATGATATGCACAAATTATTTCATTTAATCTTGACAATCTTATGAGATAGGTGCTTTTGTTAGCCTTGTTTTACAGCCACTGATCTCTTCTCCATGTTTATAATTTCGTCATCCCAAGAATGTTATATAAATGGATCTACAGTATTTAACCTTTTGGGATTGGGTTTTTTTTTTTTCAAGATTGGCCCTGCACCAACATCTGTTGCCAATCTTCCGTTTTTTTTTTTTCCTCCCCAAAGCTCCAGTACATGGTTGTATATCCTAGTTGTAGGTCATTCAAATTCTTCTGTGTGGGATGCTGCCACAGCATGGCTTGATGAGTGGCATGTAGGTCTGTGCCCAGGATCTGAACTGGCAAACCCCAGGCTGCCAAAGCAAAGCCCGCAAACCTAACCCCCACAGGCCAGACCCAGGATTGGCTTTTTTTCACTCAGTATAATTCCCTTGAGATTTACTCAGTTGGCGCATGTGTCATTAGTTTGATTCTATTTATTGCTGAGTATAATTCCATGGTATGGATGTACTGCAGTTTGTTTAACCCTCCACCTGTTGAAGGACATTTGAGCTGTTTCCAATTTTTGGCTATTATCAATAAAGTTGGTATGAACATTCGTGTGCATGATTTTGTGTCAATGTAAGTTTTTATTTCATAAATGTAGTTTTGTGTAAATATGTATCAGTTTATCTGTTCTGTTGATAGACTTTTTTTTTTCTAATGTTTTGCTCTTGTGAATAACGTAGCAGTAGATGGCCTTGTCCATATATGTCTCCTTGTCCACATTTATGAGAGCCATGGGATAGACCTAAAAGTGAAATTGCCAGGTCTTATAGAATGTGCATGTTTCACTTGACTAGATTTTGCAGAATTGCTCTCCAAACTAATTATACCACTTTGTTTTCACCAGTAATGTGTGTGAGTTCTTGTTTCTCATATTTTTACCAATACTTGTTATTGTCAGACTTTACAATTTTTGCAAATTTGATGGATATAAAATGACATTTGTTGATTTAAATTTGTTTTTCACCAATTACAAATGAGGTTAAGCATCTTTTTATGTGAGTTACCTCCTCATATCTTTGGGTGCATTTTTCTCTGCATCATTTTCTTATTGATTTTTTTTAGAGATTCTTTATATATTTTAGGTATTATCGTTTTAAAAACTTTTATTATGGAAAATGTTCCAGTATATTCAAATGTAAAAGGAATAGTATAATGAACTGCCTTGTACTCATCACTCAGCATTGCCAATATTGTTCCTCTATACCTACACCTTTTCCCCTACCCCATGATTTTATAGCTAATCCAAATCATTTTCTGGGAATTTTTCACCATAATCACAATATCGTTTTCACACCATCCCTTAAAAGAAAAACAGCATGTTTTTAATATTATCAAATATTTAGTCAGTATGCACGTTTCTTGACTGTCCTATAAATATCTCTCTCTTTCTCCCTTTTATCTCCTTGAAAAAAAAAAGTTTTTTTGAATTGGGATCCAGAAAACTTACATCGGTTGTTACAGTTGGTTGATACAGTTGGTTTCTTAAGACTCTTAACTGGGAATCAAGCATTTATCTTGCTTTTCTATGAACTGTATCTCAGGATCTCTGAATAGTTGAAGAGAGGGAAATTTCTCTTTATACAGGTATTCCAGCTAAAATAAAACAAGAAGGAATGATAGAATATCACTATTTTCCAAATCCTAATGAATTAATAGATAAAGGCAATGATCATTAATAGTTGCCAACATCACAAAAGGAGAGACAACAAAAAATTACATACTTTCTGATGGAGGTTGGTTTCTTATTACCCTCTAAAGCTGAATGTGAGGATGTTTATTTCTTTTGTTTTAGAATCATGGATCATGCATTTACACATATTTTTATCATGTTTTCAATCTATTGCATTATTATCCCTATTGATATGAATATTTACTGCTGTATAGCCAGTAGGGAAAAAAACGTTATTCAGGTTAGCTTCTGAGTCCTTTTGACATGACTCTACCATTCCAGAAAGTAAGAAAGCTAAGGTGTCTTAGGCTCATCTTGTATATTTTCTGGCCCAGATCTGACAGCATCTATTTCTCCAAGGATCTCTCGTTCTTTTTATTGAGAAGTTGTATTTGGTGACTACAGTCTAGGCGCTAAAGGGTGTTCGTTGCTAGTTAGCCATTGTCTTTAGGACCTTTTAATGGACCTCCCTGGGAAATAACGTACTTTTAAATTTTAAAAGGTAAAAATACATCATGAATTTATACTAATATTTCTTACTCTAATTCAAGACTACAGGGTTTTACCCTACACACAACTTTGTTCCACGTCTTATCAGTTCTCGAGGACGGTTACATAGTTCTCATGTTTTATCCCACCTTATACCACAATAGTCTCAGGAAAATAATGCCAACACCTCCACTAACAATATAATCACCAAAACCACTTTACAGGTTTTTGGTGGTTGCTTGGTTTTTGCTTTTAGTCTTTAGAGTATTTCCCACTAGAAATGTCACTTTACTGTATTTTAAAGGTACTTGCAATAGAACTCAAAGGACAATTGGATTTATTTTTTCCATTTAATTTTTATTCTTAGGGAATTCCCCCAAGATTTTATTGTTTCATAATTATGTAAACTATTGATATGGTTGTAAAAGTGATCTTATACCACAGTGTATATTCAAAGAAGTCTAGTTACTATCCTGTGGCCCCCCCCTCCCATTTCTAGTCCTTCCTTCCCCTTATAATAACCCTTTCTTAAAATTTTATGGTTTGGGATATTAATCTTTTATTCAAAGATTGATGAGTAGACCAATGGAAGGAAAAAAGAAGCTGGAAACACACCCCCACACAATATGTAGAAATCTGATATATGACCAAAGAGATACAAACTCATATAATGTGTAATATATATAATATTTAAAGACATATAAATCAGAGGGGAAAAGGATGGAAATATTTGGTAAGTAGTGCTGGGACACTTGGTTATCCATATGGGAAAAAATTAAAATAAAAATAAGGAATATTGGGCTGGCCCAGTGGCGTAGTGGTTAAGTTTGTGCAGTCCACTTTGGCGGCCTGGGGTTCTTGGGTTTGGATCCCAGGCGCAGACCTACTCACTGCTCATCAAGCCTTGCTGTGGTGGAGTCTCACATACAAAAATAGAGGAAGATTGACACAGATGTTAGTTCAGTGACAGTCTTCCTCAAGCAAAAAGAGGAAGCTTGGCAACAGATGTTCACTCAGAGCCAGTCTTCCTCACCAAAAAAAAAAAAAAAAAAAGGAATAGATATGAAAAGCAAAATAGTAACAGATTTAGAAAAAAATATGTGACGGAAATTTTATGACCTAGGATAATTCTTAAGACAAAGAGCAGAGACTATAAAGGGAAGATTGATAAATTACACTATATTAAAATTTAAAGTTTTTATACAACAAAGGAATCATAAATGAAAACAAACCACCGACTAGGAGAAGATATAAATGCATTCCTTTCAGGCAAGTTGGAGTAGAGGAAAAACAACGTGGGCTTCTGAGTCCCAACAGACATGGGTTCAAATTCTGTGACCAGGTGTAAACTAATTAAAAAACCTCTAAAATCTCAATTTCAGTGTACGCGAACTGTAGATACAAATACCATACCTTTCAGGGGTTTGTGAAGATTAGAGAAAATGTAAATAAAGCATACATTTAGAGATTATAGGAATTGCATCCATGGCAACCATTGTTATGAGTAATTGTAATTTACGGTACTTACAAGCAGCAACTGAATTAGGGTTTTATTAAGCTACAAGAACTGGAAATGTTTAGGGCTACAAACAAATTGAAGGAAACAAAGCTTTGCTTTAGCACTTAAAACCTTGAAATAAACTGTATTCACCATTGTGGAAACATTTTTTTTGCAAAGAATAAAGTGTTTTAAAGAGCCACTTTTAATTGTAAAGTTGGTGATCAGTCAAATATCTAAAGCAATAAAGATGGAATTAGTGTAAAGATTCTTAATACTAGTATACTGGAATTGGAATTCTTTTACTTTTTTCCTCCTAGTTTCTGTTACTTCACAGCTTTGGTCTTCCATGGGCCATATTAGCATAAATTGCATCTTTTTACCTCTTTGCTCCCATCATTAACATTCTTATTGTCTCTGTGGGTTTTGTTTTTTTTTTAGTTTTTAAATTTACATTTTATTCTTTTATCAAAGTAATACTTTTATCAATAGGCTTTGTTAATTTTTTTTTCCTTTCCAAAAGGACAGTCTCCTCCCCATTGTGAAAGGCAACTACCTTCAAATCCTTTTTACTTGTTTGTTTAGGTATTTATCTTCATATTTCTAAATAATGGGCCTATATAACTATCTTTTTAAATTTTTTTAATATTATCTCTTGACTTCTGACCATTTAAAATGAGAATTTACTTCTCTTCTTTTCTCTACTTAACCCACTTTCGCTGTCCCATTTTTTTGACTATAGTTACGTTACTAAATGTATTAGTGTAGTTAGTGTATGCAATATAATCATTCTGCAAATATTAACAGCTGAGACAAGTGCTTAACAGTGATTCAATTTCTTTTAATTCACCACAAATTCTCTAGCAGATGTATAACTCTCTTAATGTGTTCAGTCAAATAATCTCTCAGGTTTTTTTCTTTTGTGGACATTTTTTCCTGGAACCATTCTTTTTGCTACTGTACTCTGGACTGGTTGCTCTCAGAGTTGCTGTATGCTTATCATTGATCATCTTGGGAATTTCTTTGCTTCTTTCATGGGTTAATTTCCCCATTTCCTGGATTCCATGCTTTCCTCCCTTTAGATTTACTCCATTCTAATGGAGGACATCTTCCAGTATCTTTTTTTTGAGGCATTGCGTGTCTGAAAGTATTTTTATTCTACCCTCATATTTGATAGACAGTTTGGCTGGGTAAAGAGTTTTAGGTTGGAAACTTTAATCCTTCTGACTTTTGAGCATCTGTGCCATTGTCTTCTAGCTTCCATTGTTGCTATTGAGAAATCTGATGTTCTTTATTTTTTTGCTATTATAATTTTAAATTTTAATTTTTTTTGTTCTCTAAATATTCCTTTTATATAGTATCCTGTTTCTCTTCTTGTTTCATAGATGCAGTACTATCTCTGTGAAGATATTTATTTCCTTCCCCTTCCATTGTCTTTGTTTCCTCTGAGTTCCTTTTTTTAAGTTTGTTTTGCTGCCTCTTCTCAAATGTCTTTATTACTTGACTATCCATTTATATTTGAGTGAGCTCATTTATCTGGTGGTGTTTTTTAGATCAGCTTTCCCATAAAGTAATTCTTTAATCTTATTCCTAGGTAGCTGACAAGTGTTTTTGTTTTTTAGCTGAGTTGGGGGATGGGGATTAGGGAGTAACATGGCAGTGGTAGGAGAGTTCATGGTTCAACATGTAGAGTTTCTCTTAATCTTTCTCCTTTGGTGTGGAGCCTTGTACTTTGCATAAATGTGTCTGGTGCTCCAGAGTCCACAGGCTCTCTGAATCAACCCTTGCAGATTAAGCCTTTGAGTCTTCTACAATTTGGGAGGAAAAGTAGTTGCCTAATTGGGTAAGGGAAAGGTCTAATTATCCATATAACCAATCTTCCTGTTTTCAGAAGTGTCCTACCCCCTCTTTCAGAGAGTAACTGTTGATTTCAACTCTCTAAGTCTTTAGGTGGGGATGGGGAGTTTTCCTCTTTCTTGTGTCATCCCCCTTACCCCCAGCCATTTTATATTTCAGTGTTCTTTTGTTTGCTAATGTGTCTTTTATAAGTCTGAAAATTGGATTGATAATTCTTACCCGCTCATTCTTGTCATCTCTGAGGATATATGCCATTTGAAAGAAAAAAAATTGCTTTGCCTTTATGTTAATGATATTTCAAGACTTTCTGCCTTATTTAACCAGAAGACATCTTTATGTTTATGTTTCTATTAGAGGAAATCTGGCCCAGATATGCTTTAAACCCTGAACCACTTTATGGGTCACTGATCACCTATGGTTTGGCTCTATGAAAGTAAATTACTCATCTGTGGTCCATTTCCTTTGTTATGGAATGTCACATGATATCAAGTATGGCATAGGAGGGTCCACAGACACATAGACACAGGGAATTAACATCTGTAAATACAGAAATGGGTTTTTGTGAAGAGTTCTAAATTCACAGAATTAAGGTAGGGAAATTAATCAGAGTTTGTACAAATCCTTGAATTTAAAGCACTTTTGTTTGGACTTCATTCACTGTGTAAGAGAGTACATATGCCACATGTGCTCTTGCATCCTAGTTGTGTAAATAACAAGAGGGAAGAAGGTGAGTGAAATAAACTCTGGTCGTTGAGTATGTATAATCTTAGGGGCCATATGATGGAGACTGAAGTATAGAAGTTAGAATGTTCTGGAGTGAAAAAAGCATAACCACTTATAAAATAGATTTGTGGGGCTTTAGAAGGGCAAAAAATAACATTCTTTTCCCTTTCTACTTTGGAACTAATTGAGAAACAGACATAGACATACAAAATTTCAGCTTTATTACTAATAAAAGTGGTGTTAGAAGGCAAGACATATATAGCCTGAATGGACAAACTTACTCCACCATTGGTTGGTAACTGATGGAGCAGGTCTCCCCATACAGGGGAAGAATTGGCCTCTGTGCTTACCACGCAGTAATGTAATGCTAGAATGCAGCCTCTCCAAAAGAAGGAAGAACCACGAAAGAACATGTACCCCCAGGTGTTGAGCTGATAGGTCCTTCTCCCAAGGTCACTAATCAGTTTAAGTCATTTCTTCCTTGGCTGAGGAGAGAGTTAAGTGGTGGAAAGAAACTGAAAGTACTCCTCCTGTACTTTTTCCTCCTGGAGATTTGAGTAGAAATGTGGGGAACAAGTGTTTCCCCTTAACATATAACGTATAATGGGCATATTATGTAGTAATAATAATAATAATTCATAGTCATAATAATATCATGAAGTAATGGTTGGTAATTGACCCATCATGTGCTGCATTGAATTACATGCCGCTCACTTTGTGCCATGGTTGGTAAAACCCCATTTAATCTGAAAACTTCTTGCTGTTTTTTGGCTCAGAGAAATTTTCTTGTATTCTTTCTTTTCCTGGATTCTCTGTATTTTCATTCCATTAGATAGCTATGCCTCTTTAATACTTGCATATAAATACAGTCATGCACCACATAATGACGTTTACGGTCTGCATATACAGCGGTGGTCTTACAGGATTAATACCCTACAGCTTATACGTGTAGTAGGCTATACTGTCTAGGTTTGTGTAAGTGCACTCTAGGATGTTCACACAATGATGAAATCACCTAATGATGCATTTCTCAGAATGTACCCCCATCGTTATGTGACGCTTGACTGTATATCCAAACAAAAGGCAATCCAAGGGACTTTGAAAGATAATTTTAACTGGAAGTAATATTTGCTTTACCAGCTAATTGTAGACCAATTCTCTTCTGTATATTCTCTAAGCTGTAACCAGTCAACTTGTAAATGCTTTCTTTATATATTCAAACAGCAGGATATACTTACTTCCCTACCTACACAGAAGCTGTCGCTCCCCCTGCCAGAAAGCAACTACATTTCCCTGAACAGTGGTATCCAGCCAATGCTTACTGCAGGGAACTTTCTGATCTGCTTTCCTTCCCACTTCCTCATTCCTTTTCCTGGTGAACGTGCACACTCTCCAGTTCCCTCGTTTTTCTCTTTTTATTATTTACTGCTCAGTTAACTTCACCATAGGAAGCCTTCTACACACACACAGACACATGCCCTTATTAACCTTGTTCTTATGTTAATTCTGTTGATCGACTGCATAAAGAAATTTTCAACCTCCTGCCTGCTTCCTCTCCCTCTTTTTTAGGGGGGGAAGGATTGTTTTGCTTGTTTTGTTTGGTTGACTGGCTTGTGAAACTAACTCACTATTTTTAAGATTTATTTTTTAACTGGAAAAAGCTTTCTGGCTTTCAAAAAACTTACAGAAAATACTTTGTAGTTTAAAAGAATCTCTTCTTGTATGGTTAAGAAATGCTGTTTTTGTTCAACAGCTTTTACCCGCTCTTTTTTTCTTTTAAGTGCTGTGCAGGGAGTATACAAGTATGGCTAAAGTAATCACTGCTTTTAAACAATTTGTTTTTTTGTCTGGTAGAGGAGATAATCCATATAATATGAGATAAAGAGAGGTATGGATGAAACACACTATAGGTGTTTGAAAGCAACAGAATACCTGAATCTATAATGATATTCTTGTATAGTTTTTGAATGGAAAAAAATGGTAGTGTTAGAAAACTTAGTGCTAGTGCAAGTCTTTGCCCTGGTTCTGATTTAACACATTGTCAGACCTCCTATCAATTCTCACTATTAATTTTTCTGAACTATTTCTTCTTGCTCCTTCCCCTGCCTCACAAGCCAGGGCTCTGGCTTTTGTAAGAGTAGCATAAGAAGATAGAGCAGATAGGAGGTGGAGAAATGAGAGGTGAGTAGGATTAGGTATGTGTGTAGAAGATGGACATGTAACATTTGCATATATAGCCTAGCTCTTGAACTTCGACAACTTGTGTTAACTTAGAAATTTAGTATGTCAGCTTAACTCTACTTGACGTGTTTTAAAACCTCTCTTCTTCTAAAATTTAAAATGTCCTCTAGTTCTATCAGATACCTGATTTTATTAACTATTTGTTTTTGGTCTGTGGACTAAAGGCAGATCATTAACTCTCAGGATGTCCATTTACAAATACAACATTGCTATGTAGAAGAGGAGTAATTTTTAGTGATCTGTATAGTTTATGTGGTCCACATCATCTGTCACTGAGTTTCATGCAGATTGGATTGACTTTTTAAAAGCATACTCTTGAATTATTGATAATTGTATAATAAAAACAATACATCAAGATAGGGAAAAATAAATTTTATTTTCAGGAATATTTTAAATGAGTCATACTTATAAAATGTTCTGTGTCATTAGTCCATCAATAGCTATAACTTGTCTGATTTGTTAACTGTATTGTATACTGTGTGATACAAGTTTAAATGCAATAAAATTTTTACAGATTTTAGAATGTAAGACTCATTGGGAGATAAAATGCTAATCAGACTGGTTGTGACAGTTAATTTAGTATGCATAAAGCACTTTGAACGCTTCCTGGCCAATAATGAACTTGTGTATAAGGTTATAAGTGTTAGCTAACTTTTTGTTTTTGTTGTTGTTACATAGTGGTATAATTTTTTTAAACAATCAATCAGAATTCGAATTTTTGCAGTTTAGTCATATGCTTTGTAATCAGTTATTTTTGCCTTTAAATATTTTATGCCCATCAGTACTATCTGTAGTGGGAGCCTGATTTTACTAAAATTATACACGTCTGTTCCTGTTACTGTGTTACAGGCTACGTTTAAGAATGTCATGCTGAATCTGATAATGCCAGGACATTTCACACAGTGTGAATGTAGGATATTCATTGGTGTGTAGGCAGCCTTTAAATAACCAACCTGTTAGTGATTGGTATTTCTTTGATTGCCTGGCCCTAAATCTTCACATGTGATTTCAACATATACTTTGTGGCACTTTAGTTTTTTTCTCCCTTTATATTTTAAGAATTAGTACATGTGCGTGCTTAAAATCTTGAACAATAAAGAAAAATTTTTAGTTCTCTCCCCCATCCTTGAACCCTTACTCCACATCCCTCCCAGAAGTAGAGAACTATTACCAATTTCTTGTGTATCTTTCCAAAAATATTCTGTGCACTTATAAGCATGTATATATATTTTTTCTCCTTACATTTTAAACCATATCTTAGTGCACTGTATACACTATTCTGTACCTTATTAGCTTTTTTCGCTTAATGTTGATGAAGATTAGTTTCACTCCGTATCAGTATACATATGTCATGGTCATTCATTCTCAGGGCTTCAGTCTATTCCATGTATGTAGAAACTGTTATTTATTTATCTAATCCCACATGCATTGCTTGTTTAATGTTTCTTCTTACAATATCATAACTAATATTCTTGTATGTATATCTTTGTTTCTGTGTAAGTTTATCTATAGGATAAATTCCTAGAAATAAAATTGCCGAGTCCAAGAATATGTATTTTTAATTTAACTAAATACTAGTTTATAAATTTCTCCTCAGTGTTTGAGAAGGTCTCCTTCCCTCATTCATTCCAAAATAGTGTATTATCAAGTTTTAGATCTTAGTCTATCTGATGAGTGGAACATATTATCTCATAATTGTATTTGCATTTACCTAATCAGTTTTATGGCTTCTGAGCTTCTACCTTCCCATACAGCAATTTCCCCCTGCATTTTCTTCTAGTATTTCTATGTGTTTTATTTTTTACTATAAAATTCTGTTCAATATATCATTTATTGATATTAGGAGTGAGGTAAGAATCCAGCTTAACTTTTTTGAAGATAATTAGTCTATCATGCCATCAGTCCCCCCTTTTTTTATTTTTGTGAGGAAGATTCGCCCTGAGCTAACATCCATTGCCAATCCTTCTCTTTTTTTTAGCTTGAGGGAGATTAGCCCTGAGCTAAGATCTGTGCCACTCTTCCTCTACTTTGTTTGTGGGACATCTCCACAGCATGGCTGATGAGTGGAGTAGGCCCACACCTGAGATCTGAACTTGTGACCGTGCATAGAACTTTAACCACTTGGCCGTGGGGCCGGCTCTCTTTTTTTTTTTTTTTTTTTTTAATAAAGATTTTATTTTTTTCCGTTTTCTCCCCAAAGCCCCCTGGTACATAGTTGTTTATTCTTAGTTGTGGGTCCTTCTAGTTGTGGCATGTGGGACGCTGCCTCAGCGTGGTTTGATGAGCAGTGCCGTGTCCGCGCCCAGGATTTGAACTGACGAAACACTAGGCTGCCTGCAGCGGAGTGCGCGAACTTAACCACTCGGCCACGGGGCCAGCCCCCTGGCTCTCTTTTTTTTAACAATCTGTTTTATCCTCAGTGACTTGAAATACCATTCCCATCATATACTTTGTACTTGAGTTTATTTCTGGATTCTTAATTTTGTTCCATATCTTCTCATGATGCAACCAAACTACCTTCTTGATAAATACGTATCTTTTTTATAATTGCTGCTTTTCATTTTATATTTTAGCACGTATTTATGATCTTTTATTTTTAAAATAAGAAATTAGTCTTACTGTTTTTACTGTTCTTTAAACTTTAAGTCATATATAAATTAAAATTTATTTTTTCTTCCACTGTGCACTTAGTCTCTGGAACCAATTTTTAGATGTCTGTTCTTGAGCTTCTCTTTGGTCAATGCGTTATACTTTAAGAGTGTTCTGTGGTCAAATATAAACACTATATAATTTCTCAGTTTGAAGAATTTTTCTTTTCTTTTCTAGCCTTTAATCTAGACAACGAGCAACCAGATTATGATATGGATTCAGAAGATGAGACCTTATTAAATAGACTTAACAGAAAGATGGAAATTAAGCCTTTGCAATTTGAAATTATGATTGACAGACTTGAAAAGGCCAGTTCTAATCAGGTACTGTACCTTGTAAAAATATCTCTTGTCTTACAATTAATCCAGTTAGCTTTATTTTGCATTTTCTTTAGACCTAAGTGTATTGCATTTTACTATCTCTTGAATTTCTTTTCCTGACGTCCTAGAATTTCTGTTTACAGTATTCCATGAACTGAATACTTAAGCATAATTTCTTTGAATAGGAGTGTGAAGAGTACTGTTCTGACTTTTTCTTGTTTGGATATAAAAATAACACTAGTTACAATATTATAATACCTTATTGATCCATTTCATAGGTCTTTTTTGGTGCTTCAATAACTAAATTTGCTTGGTTGGGTCTCTGAGGCAGGCATCTCATATCAAATCTTTCTTATGTGCTCAGATTTATATTAAGGTCCTCTTAGTACCATTTTAAATGTATTTTAGTTTTACTTATTTATGTATTATTTAGTTTTACTTATTTATATATTTAAAGTTTTAAGTGAAGGAAAAATTATTCAAAGTAATAAAGACTTCTCTTTAGTGGGACATTCTATATATAGTATAGAGAATTCAAAATGGTATGGTCTTTCTGGAAAGCAGTTAGGCACTGTATGTCAGTAACCTTAAAATGTTTATACTTTTTGATTTAGTAACCCTATCTCTAGGAATCATTCTTAAGAAAAATAATTAGTAGGGCCAGCCCCATGGTCGAGTGTTTAAGTTCGCACGCTTTGCTTTGGTGGCCCAGGGTTTCACCGGTTCCCATCCTGGGCGCAGACATGGCACCACTCATCAAGCCATGCTGAGGCGGCATCCCACATAGCACATCCAGAAGGACCCACAACTAGAGTATACGACTGTGTACTGGAGGGCTTTGGGAGGAGGAGAAGAAGAAGAAAAGAAGATTGGCAACAGATGTTAGCTTAGGTGCCAATCTTTAAAAAAGAAAAAATTAGTGAAAATGTCAAAGATTTTTGAACAGGGGTGTTCAGAATAACTTATAAATTGTAGGGTGGAATATCATACAGCCATTAAAAATCATGATTTTGCTGGATATCTAATGCCACAGGAAATTGCTCATTATATCATGTTAGATTTCAAAAACAGGATACAGAATTGTTTAAGTGAAAAACTGAATAAACGTTAAGTATTTACATTTATATGTGTGCATAGAAAAGAAGAACAAGAAAGTACAACAGGATGCCAACAATGGTTGTATTAGGTGCTGGAATTATTGGTGATTTTTGTGTTCTTTATTCTGTTTTTCTGTTTTCAAAATTTACTATAATAAGCATGTGTTGATATTGCAATTAGATTTTAAAATTTTTTAAAAATAATTGTTGGCATGACTGTGTGGTATATAATATACTAATTGTTATTAATATAGAAAGAAGTTACAGATATAGATAAATAAGCTTTTTACAGTAGACTGTTAAAAAGGTTTCACTAGTTTATCCATACAAATTTTTTTTCCCCTCAACTCCCTAGTTCTTTAAATCCTCGAAGCATTACCAGCTTTTCAGAACATTTCCCAAATTTTTCCATTGTGAAATGATTTTGCTGCATATTTATAGCCTTTCTACTGGTCTTTCCCCCGCACTTTGATGGCAACTATTATCTAGTGTGCTATCCGAAGAAATACATTGAAAGCTGAATTTTGTAAAATTCAATTTAATTGATTTTTTGAGAGATTATTTTACTTGGGTTTTTTAATTGGAAATTTATTTTAATTATCAAATTAATATTCATTATAATTAACACTCACAGTTTTCCTAGGATTTTGATCATTGGCATCAGATATACTCTCAGTTTTTCTTCTTTATATGCAAATTTTCCTAGCAATCCAAGGCTTGATCGGTCTTTTGGTATTTCTCCTATTTTCCATGGTTACTCTGAAATTACTCATGGTGGCTGAAATTATATCATCACAAGCCTTCAGCTCTCTGTTCTGTAATTTGCTTTCTGTCATTCAGTCAGTAATCTTTATTTAGTGCTCAAGTGAACAAGACACGTGGCAGAAGTTCTGCCCTTGTGGCCTTTATTATCTAAGTAGGGACAGGATAAACAAAAAGCATGTAAACAATGCACTTAACAATCCACATATATTCAGCACCATCCTATTTTAGTTCTCTTTGCTCGGTGACAAGCTCCCAGGCCTAAAACAACTGGCTAGGCTCAGAGCATGGTAGCATCTGCTTTCAGCAGTGGAGATAAAGGTGGAGGCTTTGACATAGGAACAAGATAATGATCCTGTTATTAGAACTGAGGATTAAAGATACCAAAAGGCTGTCGTCATTCTAAGTCCTTGATCTGTGAGTTCATAGATCTCTTTATTTTCCCTTTTTGGGGGCTAGGATAGTACCAGACCCCAGGGCGACGAATCACATTTGTGGTTAAACTGGTATTTATTAGGTAGGTAGAGAAAGACATAAAAGATGGACTGAGGCAAAGCTTCTGCCCCCATTATTCTGTGGAGGCTATGGCAATGAAGTCGTTATTGAAAACTTCTGTGGCCAAATACTGTGATTATTTTCAGCCTCCCTCTGTTTATCTTATTTGAGCACTCCTTATTTCTTGAAGCTGTCAGCACCTTTGGTCTTTTGAATACAATTCATTCCCTTCTGGTTTTCATATTATTTTCCATGACCATTCCTTCTAATTTTCTTTTGCTCACTCCTTTTCATTTAACTCCTGCAAACATACAGGCGTACAAGGAAGAGTTAGAATTAGAAACTTAGGGACTAAAGGAAAGGGATAAAAAACACATAACTCTGTGAGTTTTGTGAGTCCCTGGAAAGATCAGGAAATACAGTACAGGATCATCTGGAGGTAAGGGAGCAAGTTAAGTTTTGTAAAGGTTAAACTTGAGAGGTCTGTGGACCATCTAGGTGGAGATGCCAACAGGCAGCACAAAAAGAGAAACAAGAAATCCTGGAACTTGAGAAAGAGGTCAAGGCTAAAAGTGTGTGTATTGTTACACCCACAAAAATGCTCACTGAGGTGATATTATCCCAAAATACACAGGATAAGTATACCAAGGACAGAATTTCAAGAAGCCCTGATATTTCTGGAATATTTCATCTTCAATCATCTCTTTTCTCATTTCTTCAGTCTTTCTCTCTTTGCTCAAAAATGTGCCAAGAGTTCTTGTTTCCAAGAGAACCCTTTCATTTGACCCATCTGGGTCAATAAACTACCACTCAATGTCTCTTCCCTTTTTTTGTCACAGGTAAATTTTCAAAAGATTAGCTGTACTGTTTACCTTTTACTCACACCACCATCCATTTTAGGTTATTTAAGATCACCAATGGCCTCCTAATTGTTATCCAGGAGGCTCTTTTCAACCTGTATCCTACTTAATATCCCTGTAGTATTGGATGCTGTTGACCTCTACGTTTCCTGATTCTTGTCGTCTTCTTTCTTCTTCTCCTCTTCCATTGCTCCTCTACCTCTTATTTGTTCCTATTTCCTTTGGTATCTGTCCTCAGAATTTATTTTTGTGTCTTAAGCTACCAACGCAGGCACTCCTAGGTGGCGTGTTTTGTGAGACTCATCTGTCTTACTGCACTGATACTCAGTTCTGAAGTTCTTCCTTTGTTCTCTTATTGTTTCATTTGTATTTGTCTTACAATAGTTGCCATATTGTAAATTTCTTTAAGTAGTGGATTTGTCTTAAGAGTTTTTTTCCTTATCTTCCCCACAACCTATAACACAATTATGGGCTGATAGTAGTTGATTATTAACCACTTATTGCTTAATTGACTGTTTTATATATAAAAAAACATTAATTTTTACATGTAATTTACTCATTTGTATATTAAAAATGTACTTACTAAAATTGCTAGACCATGAGTTTTGTATATAAACAAACGAAATGATCCTTATCCTCATGGAGCTAGTAGCAGTCTAGAAGAAAAGCCCATGTGGCAGGATAATTTTTATCTCCCCATCCCCAAATGCCCCAAATAAGTAAATCAAGTAAGTCACACAACTCAGAGGTGTCTTGAAAATAATAAATTTACCGCAGATCTTTTTGCCAGTTAAATGCTAGTTTCCACACTTTGTAGTTGATGGGTGGAAGTGATAAATGGCAGAACTTTTTTCTTAGGGTATAAAAGTAGTAGGATTCTGATTTTGTGGATTTTTAATCATGTGGCAATTTGATTACTTTGTCAGCAGATAGTTCTTGCCCACCTGAATTGATCCGGTCACCATGATAATAGATAGGCAGTGATATTAGTTGCCTTAGAATAGCTACAAAAATAATTTTTAAAGAATGATTAAAGCCAAAGTTATACAATAAAATAAAAATTTGTCGTATAATATAAAAACGGCAGTTGACTAAGAAAATACAGTTAAGGTTGGGAAGAAATAGCAGGATATTTAACTGTAAACTGTGTATTTTCTTATTTCCTGAGATGTAAAGAAGGTACTTAGTGACCAGTCAGAAGGACATTTCTACAAGGGAAGGAAATCTGAGGCAGTGTTTTAAACCCCTGACACCACCTGTGGGAGGATAGGAAGCAGTGTTGTTTTGATAGTATTGTTATATAAGAAACTCACTACTGCTCTGCTGGCTGATGGAAAGTGACCTTTCCTCCTCCCTACTCTAAGATTAGGTTAAGTTCTTAATTTGATTAGTGAAGGTTACAAAATTTTATCAGCAGAATGACCAAACAGCTGAAGCACATGTAGCGTATCGCAGCATTGTTTCCTTTGGTCCCCAGATCACATGAGAGCTGCCAGTGATGCTGTGATGCTGTCAGCAGGTGGTAGAATTTTATTAGATCCAGAAAGCTCGATTCTTATTCTGCCACTGTTCCTGTAGACTTTAGGGGGTATATATCACCATTCCAGAGAACTTCACTAACAGTAGGAAGGTGTCCATTTAAAGTTGATATTTGGAAATACTGGTTCTTTTGGCTTGATCTCATGTTTCAGGTTCTGGCCCTACACTTTAAAGACCAAGTTACTCAGCCTCTTAGATGCAGTTAAGCTGACTCCATTGAGACACTTGAGTGAAGCGTAAAATGGCCATTTGTAATTTTACTGTACTAAACGTAATTGTCACATGGACTAGAATACTTGAGTTGATGTTGTCAGTGTATTCTCTTCCTTTGATCAGACCATCTTGGCAGCCAAATTATAATAAGAAACCAACTAATAAGCCGTGGTAATCACTATCATAGGACTGGAAGTCCAAATGATCATTACATTTATTTCATGAAATTATATCAATGTAAGTCAGATCATATCAGAAATTTATTTGGTGGGTCATGCTTTCTTCAGATGACTTCATGCAAACTACAGATCAATTAGTATGTTGATCTTATAATTTCAGTGAGAAAATTTTTTCCTTCATTTCCAAGTTCTAGGGAAACATTTCTTAGAGGAGATATGTCAACTTGTTTTGAAAATGAATCTTCATCTCTAAAATGATAAAAGCGAAAAATTGGAACAACATCACTTCAACAGGGTTTCCAGTCCTGAAACTCCATGATCTTTTTCTGAAGTTCACTGTTAAGTGGATAGGTGTAACCCCTAATCCATCCTGCTAAACCTGATTGGCCTGTCTGATCTTCATGAGGAGCAAGAAAACGGATGTCACCAAGCACATTTTTACAAACTTTAGTTTGGGGTATGTCAGCATTATACTGGCTGCATTGATGAAGAAGAAGTAGATGACTGAGATACCGATGTCAGAGCTCCTAGGGGAACCATTTTAGGGTCACTGTCCCGGACATAACAATGTCATTAGCAGAATGAGTGTTGAGAAAAAGGATTTTTTAATACTTAGCCAGCTTCGATAGAGAAATTGCTTTTATATGTAATTGGTACAAGAAATTCAAAATTACAGTGTTGAAACTTCTGGAAACATGCTAACTTTATCCTTTTATAGTTTCAAAAGAGGCATATTATATTTAGTTGCAATACGTTAAAGAATATTCATCTTTTATTTTGAAGGGAGGTAAAAAGAAACCTTTATCTTCTGGTTTCTGTTGAAAAACAAAAACAGAAAGAAGCTAGTAGACTGGTGAAAACTAGTGGATCCTCAAATGTGTAGAGTCACAGAATATAAGAATTTTGAAGGACCCTGGATGTCTGCTAGTCTAAGACTTATCTGAGGCATAAATCTGTTGTAGTCTTCCCAATTATCATTCATCTGGGCTTCTTAAATATTTTAAGTGGTGAAACTCACTTCCTCTGAGGGCAAAATTTCAATTTTGATAAATCTCCTTCTTAGTAGATCCTTTATTAGATTGAATTGAATTGTATTTTCTGCCATCATGATATCTGATCATAATTGTTAAACTGATCACATTTTGTTCTATAGGTATAGTTTAACTTTGATTTCTCTTTTTCAAACATTATAGTAGATGACATTTTGAATTTTTTCATTTAGCTTGTAACACTTCAAGAAGCGAAACTGCTGCTAAACGAAGATGATTACCTTATTAAAGCTGTATATGACTACTGGGTGAGAAAACGGAAAAACTGCAGGGGGCCATCCCTCATTCCTCAGATAAAACAAGAGAAAAGAGATGGCTCCACCAACAATGACCCTTATGTTGCCTTTCGGAGGAGAACTGAGAAAATGCAAACTCGAAAGGTAATGTGCAAATTATATTTCATTGAATGTACCTTAATTGTATTTAAGACAATTAGTTTTTTCTGCTAATAACTTGAATAATTTAAAATAATTTGAACATAAAGGAGAATTGATGACACTGTTGAACTTTGTTAAAAATCCTGCTCTTCATTAGCTTCTATTGGCCAGTTTTTACAGTGTTTATCTAATACCGATGCCCTTTGTAAATCTACTGATAGTACCATTTTAGGCTTGCAGTTGAAGTGATGTGAGGAATTACGTGTCTTTATGTACCTCGAAAGTTTTGAGTTCTTCAGTAATCTGTATGTTCTATACATATCCTTTGGGAAGCTTAAGAGCTCACAGTTCCTTTGAAACCATATTCTAATTCTTGCAAGTGAAAATGGACTTTACTGCATCTAGCTATTCTGGGGTCGTGGGAAGTAGGGAAGGTTCATTTTCAAGCCTGCTCTGCCAACAGTCAGAAGTAACACAGTGGAATCTTTTTCTCGTTTTCTGAATTGTCACTTGTGTCAGATTTGAAATTGATGAACTTGTCCCCATCTGGCTTTCAGAAGCAGTGTGAGCCAGAATTTTAAGAGAAACAGGGTCTCATGCTGTGGAATGACATAGTATAGAGGAAAGCATTATTTCAGAGGGATATTCGCTCCCTTCCATTTCTCATAATTAACAGTAAACATCATACATGGTAACAAATTCTCTAACATTGCAAGGTATTAGAAACATAAATGTAAAAACCATGAGGAATTATAATTGGAGGCAAGCATTTTCTGTGGATTTCTGTTTTTCCTAACATTGAAAGCTTGTCCTTGTCAGCTGTTAATATAACAGCTGTGAAGCGTAGCAGCTGCCAGGGGTAGTATGTTTTAGGAGAAACTCTCCTGCTGGTTAACAACCAGAGTTTCTGTAACTATTTCTTGGATTTCCCAAGTGTAGAGGACATTTTCTAACCCAGGCAGAGTTTTCAATTTGAGGTTTTAGTTCTTAACTAAGGAAATCTAAGATATTTTATGAAGATTTAGCATCTTGCATAGAAAAGAATAGAATAAGTTTGTAAGTGTAGTAAAAATTTATTAAAATGCACTATTGGACATGAGGAAGAGAGGTTTATCTGAACCATTGAAAAATCTGAACTACCAATTGCTTTTTTAAAGAAATGTAATTGATTCAGATATATTGCAAAACAGATTTTTGACAACGTCTTTTGAAGGAACAATAAATACTATTGGACTTTTTTTAGTGAATAGATATAAAGTATTTAAAATTAGCAGTATTTATTGACATATAAACAATATTCTAAATGTTTAAATACGTTTTATTCTTAAATAGATTAAATCACTATTTTCTAACTAGCACATATTGAGAATTGCTAGTAACAGGTTCCTGTGTTAGGTGCTTCATCATCGTGTAATAACTAACTAGTACAGGCTTTTCCTGATACTCTGATTCCTACCCTTTCTCTTATCTGTTATTTTCATCTTCCTCTGCGGAGTGGTACATTTTCTTTTCCAGTGGTCTTTTTATTCCTCTGTTTCCAGTTCTAGGACCAAAGACTATTCCCTTTCATGCACTCTGTTGCTGCTTAGAAATGTTTATGAGTTTCAAAATGAGAAAGTTGGGAAAGCAGTCAACAATGAATACCCCCTAGGTGTTCAGGAGGTGGGCAAGCGTTTTGATATGCAAAAATGAATACAGCTAGCAAAGCTTCTCTGCTTCCTTTTCTATTTCCACAAAATTAAAAACACTTGTATAGCTGATGCAAAGGGTAAAGTAAAGGACTTCTGAAATATTTCCTTAGCAGTCTACAATTTCATTTTAAGTCACTAAACTAATGTTTAATTTGGGAGTGCTTAAGTACTTGAGGACATTCTTAAGTGAGATCTTCTTAAGGCACCAGCATGTCTGACTGCACTGATTGGGAAATCTTGAATCAGTGTACATGTTTAATATGTTTACCGCATAGGTACAACTGTTAGCGTTTGTGCCTTCTCTTTTCTCTCTGTGTGTCCCAGAAGCAGCAAGATAGACAGGAGAGGAAACTCTCAAGGTGGTGGTTGTCAGTCTGGCTGCATGTAACAATCCCCTGTGAATTATCCTTGGTTATAAAAAGATTTATAGTTAATTCTAAAGTGCAGCAGTTTGAGAACCACTTTCCTAGAGATTTGGCAGTAGGTTAGAACTATAGTGTGTAACTGGAATAGGAAGAGGGGAGTTGGCCTGCAGCAGACACAGTTGTGAGGAAGAGTAAAGGGAGTGAATGGAAGTGAATACAGAGAGTAGAGCCGTCTTAAAAGCATAGAAAAGATGTCAGTATGAACTCATGGTTTTTAATATAGGTGTGGCTAGAAATACCTATTCTAGGTATGCCTATTTCTAGGTATGGAGCTGTGCATGTGTATGTCCACACATATATTATAGACATATTTTCTAGCTCTCTTCACTGACAGGGTCTAGAAGCAATGACACTCAGTAGCAGTGGGCATGCTAGCATGTAGATGATTTTAAATACCATTTTCTGTTAAAAGGAACCAGGCCTCCTTAGAAAAATGGTTGATTCCAGTTCTGGGGCTGGAAAAGTATAAAGATAAGCTTGGAACATTCTGCTTTGCCAGAAAATAAGAATGTGATTGACGAATGTTGGAGCCGTGTTAGAAAACCTCAGGAGCTATCTTGAAGGGGGACTCCACTGATCAGATGTAGGAAAGTTTGAGTGTCAAAATAAATAAAGAGAGTAGTGGCTTATAACCCTTGAAGTAAAGTAATCTATGAGTCGATACCTATATAAATGGATGGATGGATGGATAAATGGATGATTGATTGATAGATAGATAAAAGAGAAGGGAACACTTTTCTTTACAGTACATTTCCAACTTATAAATGTCAGTGGAATGATGCAGTTTGAAAATCATCATTTTGCAACCACCATAGTAGTAATTGTTCCAGGCAAAAGCTAGGATCGATGGATATTAAACTAATGGGGAGAAATTTGATGAGGAACAAGATACTTAAGTAGTCCCACAGCCGGATGGAAACTAGACTTTTAGTGGTGAACACAATGCAGTCTATACAGAAGCTGAAATATAATAATGTACACCTGAAATTTACACAATGTTATAAACCAATGTGACCTCAATAAGATAATTTTTTTAAAAAAGGAAAAATAGTAATTTGACTAGAGAAACCTGGTAGATACCATCTTAAGTGATCAAAGTTAGCATCAGCACTAATGGGACAAATAGTTAAATGCCCATCATTTAACCCCCGATATAATGAGACAGGGATGTAATATCACTTCTGTGATAGTCCTCCCAAAAATACATAACCTGAATTTAATCATGGAAAAACATCAAAGAAACTCAAATTGAGGAACGTTATACAAAAATAAATGCCTCTACTCTTTAAAAATGACAAGGTCATGATCACCATAGAAAGACAGGGGAACTATTCCAAATTATAGAAGGTTAAAGAGACATGGCAATTAAATGCAATTTTAATCCTGAGTCAGATCCTTGACCAGGAAAAATAATTTCTTTTTTTTTACTTTTTATTAAGATTATGACAGTTTACAACCTTGTGAAAATTCAGTTGTAGATTGTTGTCAGTCTTGTTGTAGGTGCACCACTTCACCCTTTCTGCCCACCCCCACACCCCCCTTTCCCCTGGTAACCATCAGTCAGTTCTCTTTGCATGTTTAACTTCCACCTATGAGTGGAGTCATACAGAATTTGTCTTTCTCTATCTGGCTTATTTCACTTAACATAATACCTTCAAGGTCCATCCATGTTGTTGTGAATGGGACTATTTTATCCTTTTTTATGGCTGAGTAGTATTCCATTGTATATATATACCATATCTTCTTTATCCAGTCATCTGTTGATGGGCACTTAGGTTGCTTCCATGTCTTGGCTATTGTAAATAATGCTGCGATGAACATAGGGGTGCATGGGACTTTTGGAATTCTGATTTCAAGTTCTTTGAATAGATACCCAGTAGTGGGATGGCTGGGTCATATGGTATTTCTGTTTTTAATTTTTTGAGAAATCTCCATACTGTTTTCCATAGTGGCTGCACGAGTTTGCATTCCCACCAACAGTGTATGAGGGTTCCTTTTTCTCCACAACCTCTCCAACATTTGTCACTTTTTGTTTTGGATATTTTTGCCGTTCTAACAGGTGTAAGGCGATATCTTAGTGTAGTTTTGATTTGCATTTCCCTGATGATTAGTGATGATGAGCATCTTTTTATGTGTCTATTGACCATCCGTATATCTTCTTTGGAGAAATGTCTATTCATGTCCCCTGCCCATTTTTTGATTGGGCTGTTTGATTTTTTTGTTGTTGAGTTGTGTGAGTTCTTTATATATTATGGAGATTAACCCTTTGTCAGATATATAACTTGTAAATATTTTTTCCCAGTTAGTGGGTTGTTTTCTTGTTTCAATCATGTTTTCCCTTGCCTTGAAGAAGCTCTTTAGTTTGATAAAGTCCCATTTGTTTAGTCTTTCTGTTGTTTCCCTTGTCTGAGAAGACACGGTGTCCAAAAAGGTCCTTTTGATACTGATATCAAAGAGTGTACTGCCTATATTCTCTTCTAGAAGGCTTATGGTTTCAGGTCTAATCTTTAGGTCTTTGATCCAGTTTGAGTTTATTTTTGTGAATGGTGAGAAAGAATGGTCAATTTTCGTTCTTTTACATCTGGCTGTCCAGTTTTCCCAGCACCATTTGTTGAAGAGACTTTCTTTTCTCCATGGTAGGCCCTCAGCTCCTTTGTTGAAGATTTGCTGCCCACAGATGTGTGGTTTTATTTCTGGGCTTTCAATTCTGTTCCATTGATCTGTGCACCTGTTTTTTGTACCAGTACCATGCTGTGTTGATTACTGTAGCTTTGTAGTATGTTTTGAAGTCAGGGATTGTGATGCCTCCAGCTTTGTTCTTTTTTTCTCAGGATTGCTTTAGCAATTCAGGGTCTTTTGTTGCCCCATATGAATTTTAGGATTCTTTGTTCTGTTTCTATAAAGAATGTTATTTGGATTCTGATTGGGATTGTGTTGAATCTGTAGATTGCTTTAGGTAGTATGGACATTTTAACTATGTTTATTCTTCCAATCCATGTGCATGGAATGTTTTTCCATCTCTTTACGTCATCATCAATTTCTTTCAGGAAAGTCTTGTAGTTTTCATTGTATAAGTCTTTCACTTCCTTGGTTAAATTTACCCCAACGTATTTTATTCTTTTTGTTGCAATTGTGAATGGGATTGTGTTCTTGAGATCTTTTTCTGTTAGTTCCTTGTTAGAGTATAGAAATGCTACTGATTTATGTATGTTGATTTTATACCCTGCAACTTTGCTGTAGTTGTTGGTTATTTCTAATAGTGTTCCAATGGATTCTTTGGGGTTTTCTATATATAAGTTCATGTCATCTGCAAACAGCGAAAGTTTCACTTCTTCATTGCCTATTTGGATTCCTTTTATTTCTTTTTCCTGCTGAATTGCTTGGAAAAAAATTGCTCTGAAAACTTGCTCGTTATTAACACATTTTAATAATAAAAATGGTTGCATTAATGTTCTTTATAACAGCAATTATATAAATATATATAGCAATTATATTTGTTGCTATAAAGAACATTAGTGGGACAATTGGTGAAATATGAATAAAATCTGTAAATTAGATAATAGTTTTCTATCAATGTTCATTTCCTGATTTCGATAATTGTACTGTGTTTATATAAGAGTTTATCATTGTTTTTAGAACATACACATTAAAGTGTTTAGCAATAAAGGGGCATTATATCTTCAATTTTTGTTGAAAATTTTTTAAAATACTACTCCTAGTAATTTATATATGTGTGTATGTCTTTATATATGTACATGTATATGTGTCGTAGTCCATTTGGGCTATTGTAACAAAAATACCATAGACTGGGTAGTCTAAACAACAAACATTTATTTCTCACGGTTCTGGAGGCTTGGCAGTCCAAAATCCAAGTACCAGCAGATTAGATATATGGTGAAGGCCCACTTCCTGGTTCATAGCTGGTCATCTTGCTGTGTCCTTACATGGTGAAGTGGACAAGAGAGTTCTGTGGGGTCTTTTTTATAAGGACACTAATCCATTCGCAAAGACTCCACCCTCATGACCTAATCACCTTCCAAAGGCCCCACCTCCAAATACCATCACCTTAGGGAGTTAGGATTTCAGCATATGAATTTTCAGGGCACACAGACATTCAGTCCATAACAATGTGTGTCTACATACATGTGCATGTAAATGTAAAATATTAACCTTTGTGGAATTGGGATGAAGACATATGGGGGAATTCTTTATACTATTTTTGTAACTTTTTTGTAAATCTGAAATTATTTCAAGAGTAGAAATGACAGGGCTGAGGAAAGGAAAAATTAGGAAGGGTAGTTAATTTGGGCGTAAAGCAAGCAGGAAATGAACGAGTAAGACAGGACAGAAGCGCATAGTCCAAGAGGAACACTTAGTGAAGAGGGGGGCAATCTTAAAAGGTTCTGGTGGACTTTTGAATAACTTTTGAGTGTTGTTCAGCTGGCGTGTAGCCTTATATTTTGAATCTGTATGTTTCTCATTCTTATTAGACTTCAAACCTTTTGAGGATAGGGGACATGTACAATACCCTGCACAGAGTGAGCACTTTAGTATTTGCTGTTGATAATGTTAATTTTTTTCAGTTGGGAGGTTTTATTGCTGCCTGTTTACCAAAAAAGAAATTTGCTTAAAACCATGTTTTAGATTTTTGTCTTTTGTCACATAGTACTTACTGAAGGGGAAAAAAAGATTAATTTCCTTTTGGTAAGATAAAAGGATGACCTATTAACATAGCATTTTTAAATATTCAGTATGCAGTAGCTTATTGAGACTTAGTTTAGGTCATGTTTTTTAGGTGATGATTAATTTTCAAATACAGGAAACAATATACAAAAAAAAGCAAAACTTTAATTTTTTTCTAAAGTTTTATTTTCTGTTTTATAATCATTTAATATGAAACCTGGCTGTCTTCAGGTTCTTTCTCATGTCATATTGCATTATTAACTCAAGGATGGAAAGATTGCTTAATGAGGGGTGGTAGTGGTCTATTTTTAAATAAATAGTTCCATGCCTAATATAAAGTAAGCATTCTGTGACTATTTGATTGAACAAAATATTTTATATTAACAGTAACTTTTATATGCAGATAGATGCTGCTGATTACAACCCAGCCTTCTCTAGTTATTAAAAGGACTTTCACTCTGTGAGTGAGTTCAAGTTACTTCTTATACTTCAAAGTAAAAGCTTCTTAACAAGTCTCTGAAATTCAGAATTTTCACTAAATCTCTTTTATGCTCTGCAATGAGGTCTTATTGCACTGAATCATCATAATCCCATTCCTTGAGATCTTTCGTATTCCTACTTTCAGTTTTATATCTGAGTTTCTGAAGTGAAGGTTTGCTTGTCATTGTGAATGTTTACATTGTCGTATATTGACAGTGTTCCAGCTCCCAGTTACAGAGCTGAATGGATGCATAGAGACTCATTTTGGCTATTTTTAGGCAACCTTGATTTGACAGATCTGTTTCTCTGTCATTGGAAAATACCTTGCTACAATATGAATGGACTACATTTTCTGATACACTAGGTGTTATTTCAGGCAGACTTTAAAAAATTTGTTTACATTGGAATTATCCCTTCTATGTCATTCAATCTTTTTAACAGCTGGCTATGGTTTTTTCTGAATATTTATTGAGAGATATTTGCTTGTACTTTTTTTTTTCAAAGGCTGGCTTCTGAGCTAACATCTGTTGCTAATCTTCTTTTTGGGGTTTTTTCCTTCTTCTTCGTCTCCCCAAAGGCCCCAGTAGATAGTTGTATATTCTAGTTGTAGGTCCTTCTGATTGTGCTATGTGGGGTGCCACCTGAGCATGGCCTGAAGAGCAGTACCATGTCCATGCCCAGGCTCCGAACCTGCGAAACCCTGGGCCACTGAAGCAGAGCACGCAAACTTAACCACTCAGCCATGGGGCCAGCCCCCTATTTGTTTGTACTTTTAATTTAAGAGTTAAATAAGTAGGTTGTCTTATGTAGTTGCTGTTAGGTGATTTAACATTTTTTAGTATTTTGCTTTTATAGAATGAATTTGGGTCTGATAAGATTTTATGGAATGAAGCTTAAAATATGGATAATTGCATTAATTGTTTATTCTTCTAAAATTATTTTCAATAGAATCGTAAGAATGATGAAGCCTCCTATGAAAAGATGTTGAAACTGAGACGAGAGTTTAGTAGAGCCATAACAATTTTGGAAATGATTAAGAGAAGAGAGAAAACAAAACGTGAATTATTGCACTTAACCTTAGAAGTTGTGGAAAAAAGGTAACATTACTGCTATGGCATACTGGTAGCAGCTTTAGCCAAATGATGGACAAAATATAACCAGATGAGATATATATATATATATATCCGCCCTAGGCTTTAAAACAATTGAAATTGATTCTCTAACAGAACCTACATTTTTTGAAGAATTGTGGTTACTAGGGTCTTTTTAGTCAGATTGTTACCCATTTGGATTGCAAATTTGGGGGATATTTTTGTATGTAGTCTGGATCCTCTAATTCACTGATTTTTTTTTTTTTTTCAGAATCATTGAATTTTATTTAGAAAAGAATTTAGAGATCATTTTATCCAATTTTCTATGGTTTCTATTGAATAAAATTTGAGGGAAATGAATGTTTAATAGATTCTATTTTCTGAGTAGTTAGAAAACATTGTTTCAGTGCATTTTGAAAATTTTTACAAAACAATTACATTCTATAATGTAATAGTCCTTTTCCTGCATAATTAAATGGACTATACTAAACCTAACAGAATTTTGTGTGATTACTGAAGTAAATATTGTAAACATCATTTCCCAGTGTTGGAAAATATAAAATATATAAGAAATTTGTCTTCTGTTTAACTTAGAGATTTGAGTTTGTTTTTTGTTTGTTTGTTTTGTTTTTCGCTAAATGCCAAACATGAGCTTCTTTGTTCCTGTAAATTTTCTCTTTTAAGAATAATCTGATTAATTGTTGCTCCATTTGATTACTGGTGTTCCAATTAATTGGGGTACCGTTGACTTTTCTTTCTCTTCTTTATTTTTAAACTGTGTAACATTTTCTTATATGTTGTTACCTCTTCAAGATATCACTTGGGAGACTATGGTGGTGAAATCCTTAATGAAGTGAAAATCAATAGATCAGAAAAAGAGTTATATGCCACTCCAGTGACTCTTCATAATGGAAATCATCACAAAGTCCAAGAATGTAAAACTAAGGTGAATATCCTCTGGGGAGAAGCATGTATGGTAATATTGATCAGAAAATTATTGGTTTCTGCTGTTGTCTTATAATAGTTTGGTTAAAGAAGAAAGTAATTAAGATGTATGAAGTTCTTACTATTTGCCAAGCACTTTTTTAGAAATTTTTACATACATAGAGACTCATTAATCCTTGTAACAGTGCTTTGAGATAGATTTTTACCTCTATGTGACTTCTAGATCCTATAGCTGTTAAGTGGCAGCTTCAAGATTTGAATCCAGGTCTAGCACCAAAGACCATATGCTTTCCTCTATGCTTCTGCTTCCCTAGTGAATAGAGGTAAAGTTCAGTTATTATTACTAGCCTTAGCAAATTCTGCATTGTAGTGGTAGGCATCAAAATCTAAAATTAAACCTTTGTTCATTGAGACTATTGAAAGTTATTCTTATTGTCATCACCATTGCCAGAACCAGCATTTACCAATCGCTAACTTGAGTGATTTGAAAAAGTTTTCTAATACCTAGATCATAATTTCTTCCTAATAAAGAGCCAGACTCAGTGATTACTTTAGTCTCTTAAGCTAAAGAATTATATTTATTCAGTATTCACTTGGTACATAAAAGTATTCAACTGAAATATACAAAAATTACTAAAACTCTTAATTTCAGGAATTTAGATTTAAGTAAGACACAGTAATGACTGAAGCATTTAGATGGAGCTTTACTATGTAGCAAGATTTAAAAAGTCACTTAGGGTGTTTGTGGAAAATTCATCTTTTAAAAATGTACATAATCCTCATTTTTCATGGGTTTATTCTTAAAGGTCAAGGAAGAACATGGAGTGGGAAGACTCCTCTTTTGTTCAACTCATGTCGATTCAAAGTTCTTTCTTATTTATCACAGGCATCTAGCCCACCTACCTCATTCCCTTTAAATCACACTTGCCTCTATAGTCAAAAACATTATCAGTGCAAGAAATGTTATTTGTAAGGTATTTTTTAAAATCCGCATTATATAAATCAGTGCTTTTTCTAGGCATGTGATTGGTAGGCATAGAACCTGAAAATCTCAACCCAAAATTGTTGACGGAATCAGTCTTAGAGATATGGTTGCATTCATTGTTGCTCTACCCCATTACACGTAGTTAACTATGTTTACTTTGTCACACATGCCACCATAAAATATAGGTAGTTTTTAAGAAGTTGAGGTTTTCTTTTCAATGTCGTAGCTGTACCCATTGTATGAAACTGTTTATATCTCACTAAATAATTGGGCTTAAAATTTAAGCAACATTTTCATTGTGTGTACCATTTTTGACCCTAAAGTAGTTTTAACAAAAATCTGGGCTACATGGGGAAGTGTATAACTTCCTAAATATTTTTACACTTTCATATTACTTGTACTTTGGTGCTTAGAAAGTCATTTTTAAACTTTTTAAAGTGGTAGATCTCTATTTATTAAAAAGAAGTACCAGTATGTTAAAACAGATACACACGGAGCTACTCTGTTGAGGGGAGGCAGGGGGCTGGAAACCTACCCTTGTCAGTTAGTCTTTTTGCCAGGTGGCCCCTCAAGTACGACCACTGAACTCTGGGGTACTTAAGAACAGTTTGAGTATTGTTCAATTGAGGCAGTGATTATACAGTCTAAAAATTAAAGGTTTTTTCTAGTTATCTTTTTTTCTCAAAAACACTACTACATATAGACATTTTTAAAAGTTGGAAATAAGGTTAGAAATGGATTTATAATATAGTTTGTTATTTTAAAAATAAAGATGATTTTAAATTTTCATCATTAATACAGTGGCTTTAAGTAAAATTCAGATTGACTTTAAATATTTTTTAAATGCTGGATTGCATAGTAATAGAGTAGTATTTTAAAATCACTAACATCTTAGTTTAAGTATTAATAACAATATATAAAGCAAATTTAAGTACCATAATTATTTTTCATAACTTGCAGAAAGTAAAACATTTTTCAATTTATGATCACGTAATAACTTTTGCGTATTAAAAACAGTAAATAAATCACCTCCTGGGTAAAAATGTATGTTTTTCAAAAAGCAGTATAGTTTTTCATAATCTAAAATTATTTTCATTTTTTCCTTTTGGGGGAAAAATCGTCATGTAAAACAGCATCCGCATCATTTGTCTTTGAAAGAAGACGCTTCTGATGTGGTTCGTCAAAAGAAGAAGTACCCAAAGAAGCCTAAAGCAGAGGCTCTGATAACATCTCAGCAACCCACTCCTGAGACGTTGCCTGTGATCAATAAGAGTGACATTAAGCAATATGACTTTCACAGCTCAGATGAAGATGAATTTCCACAGGTGCTTGTTTTAAAACTATTTTCAAAACATTTCCTTCCAGTCTTTTACATTGCTATATTTTAAAACGTAATTGACATCTTAAAGTTTTGATTCTTGTTTTCTTCACCTAATGTTATAGCATAAACATTTTCCATATTATTTAGTAGCCATTAAAATGGTATTTACTTTCTTTTATTTCCTGTCCATCAGTTCGATAGAATTTATTCTATTGTGGAGCATTTAGGTGGATTTCAGATTTCCCTTTATAAAAATGAGCATCTCTATCTTTTCCCTCTGTATTTAAAATAGTTTATTAGAAATGGAATTACTGAACTAAAGATTAGCAATATTTTAAGACATTTAATACATAATTGTAAATATTCACCAGCAGTAATTCCATTTTTACCATATTCCACCAGCATTGTATTTTATAGTGTAAATTTTACTAATTTATTTGGAAATAACTATTTGTTTCTAAAGAAGATTTAGAATTGATTCCAGCTTTAACTTGTGAAGATAATCCTTTGATTTATATTAAACAGTTTTATAGCAAAGTGTTTACAGTTTTATAATCCTGATCTTACTTTCATAAGTGCTATTTTTAAAATAAGACCTGTTTTAGTATATTAAAGGATCAAATTTTAAAAATATTGCTTAGCATCTGATCTATCAATAGCCTGTTTTTTCTTTTCTATATGGTATAGTTAATCTAAAGCGAATACTGTAACAAACAAGCTTTATCGTATTTGATTTACTTAAAAAAATTTTTTTTAAACTAATATCACAGATATGTTTGGAAGCAAGACCGTTTATAAAACACTTTATTGTTATAACCGTTTAAAACCTGGAGTTTCCATAAAATGTATCCCCTGTGGCTAGATTGTATTATTTTTACTTTTTTGTCATTGATTTAGTTTTTATACCCCAGATACTATTTTAGCATTCACATGCATTGTAACAAATGCACAAAGATGTGTTTAATTTAGTGTGCTCTTGAAAAGGACTTAGATGAAATCATTCGTTACGTTTGTCAGAGTATCATCTGGTTAGACTCAGGCAAGGCTCTGAATAGCCATAGGATGTTAGTTAGATGACATTTTGAAGGAATAAGAGAAGTAGTATCCTAGCAAATAATAGTTTTCCAGATAGCACGTGTAGGGAAGGGCTCTAGGCGGAGAAAACAGCATATTAGAGGGAACTGCTAGCAGTTTGGCATTGCTGGACCGTAAAACACAAAGGGGAAGAGAGGGTGAACAGAATGATGCCTAGAGTAGTAGCCAGTATTATACATACTGGGAAGTTATTACGGAATTTTAAGTAAGAGTATGATATGGTTAGAGAAATTTATGTATAATATCCTTGTATTGGTGGTACTAATGAGAGTTTATGAAGTTTTGGTATACATTCCCAGCTGTTTAAAAATGACACCATGGAGGGGGGGCACAGAGGGGGAAGTGGTGTACCCACAACATGACTAACAAAAATGTACAACTGAAATCTCACAAGGTTGTAATCTATCATAACATTAATAAAAAAAAAAAAAAGAAAAAGAAATGACACCATGGGGGGCCAGCCTGGTGGCGTAGCGCTTAAGTTTGCACGCTCTGCTTCAGAGGCCCAGGGTTCACCAGTTCAGATCTGGGCATGGACCTACACGCTGTTTATCAAGCCGTGCCGTGGCAGATGTCACATATAAAATGGAGGAGGGTGGGCACAGATGTTAGTTCGGTGCCAGTCTTTCTCAGCAAAAGTGGGGATTGGTGGTGGACGTTAGCTCAGGGCTAATCTTCCTCCAAAAAAAAGAAGAAAACAAAACAAAAGAATGATGCCATGGAATGCTATGTCCTGTAGAAACTTTTCTTATTGCTAGAATCAGTCCACTTTGCCTGATAGTAGGGAACACTGAGCATACTAGTCATATATTGTTTCTCATCCATTAAGGGGTCTTTATTTTTGTTCTAAATTCTTATGTTTATTCATGTAGTCCCCACCTCCCATCCCCATGTGAAAATTGCATTGTGAAACTTTTAGGTTCCTCAGAGTCCTTGTACTAGGTCTTTCACAACCCTCATTAATTTTTATAATGGTATCCCCACGTTGATAAAGAGTAAGTAAACATTTACCTATAGTTGGACATCATTCAGTCAGGCAGCTATTTAGAATGTAGCTCTTACAAAATCAGAATTTTATTGCTAAAAATATAAAATAATCATATACTTCTACTTTGTCCAATAAACAAGGAACAAGGGAATAGGGAGCCTTAAGAGAATAAACATTTTAACCAGACATATCCAACTGGTTTTGCAGCGGAGCAGAACTAGAAACCCTGTCTCTTGATCATGCTTCTGATTCTCCTAACATCAGCTTGCTTCCTGTGTCTCAGACTAAATCCTGGAATGCACTACTGGGGAATGGTGGTCAGGAGGAAGGAGTGGTTTACTTTATGCAAAGAATTTCTCAGACTTTGTGACACTTCCTGTGTGTATTTCAGAAGAGCTAGATGATTTGCAATGGAACCAAAGTATAAAATTCACATTTGGGATTTCCTTTCAGATTTCAGGTTTGGGACTTAATTCCCCAGGGAGAAGAATCAGCCCCACCTTCTGTTTCTGTGTCTCCCCCATAGGGTTGGTGGAGGTACATTGGAACCTCAAACAAATGCTTTTCTCCCCTGGATGACCCTGCTTGGTGGTAGTTAGCACAGTTTGGAAATAATGTGGAGAAAAAACATTTTTCCTCTCAAACTAGGAAGAGAGGGATTTGTGAGGTTCAAAAATTTGCAAGTAAATATGGTTAAGCCAGTGTTGTCAGAAAGAGAGATGCACACCAAAGTGAAACTGAGAGACAACTGAAACTTAAGTACCAAACTTTTTTTTTAATTTTAACCATTATGGGGAGAGAATTATCTAAACTATATCATTTCCCTGCTATATCAGAGTCTATTTGTATTTCAGTTAATCTGTTTTTGATGACATTTATAGAGTATGCTATAATGTATCAGTGCTGCACTAGGGATCCATTCAGATTATATCAGGATATTTGACCTAATATCACATGGTCCCAGGCAGGATGCTTTTTCTTTCTTTTTTACCGAGGAAGATTAGCCCTGAGCTAACATTGGTGCCCATCTTCCTCTATTTTATATGTGGGATGCCACCACAGCATGGCTTGATTAGTGGTGCATAGGTCTGCACCCAGGATCCAAACCTGTGAACCCCAGGTCGCTGAAGTGCAGAGCACACAAACTTCACCACTATGCCCCTGGGCTGGCCCCAGAATGCTTTTTAATATGTGACAGCTCTTTAAAAGTCCTTGTTTATTCTTTTGCTGTCAGATTTTGGGCTTATCACTTCTCCCTGCAGCCAGTCTGCTTACATTTAGCAAATCTTCTTGCCTCTTCTAATTTTCTGCTTCTGATCTGCTAAGTTTAAAAAGTGATTTTTAAAAAATGGTTGTGGAAATAAGGGACTCCCCTTTGAGTGAAATGTATGATATTTATGGCTGCGGGGGGTATTACTTCCTAGTTTGGGGCTTTATTACAGAGAGGGAAAGTTATTATATAAATACATACCTACCTATAGATGATACATAACTGTCATTATAAAGTATTTATGGCCATCTGCATTATTTCTAAAATGCAAGTGGGATATATAAAAACTGTACTAATTCTTTTTTGATGTCTATAGCACTTACATGTTCAGAAGCAATTAAGCAATACCATGTGAACTTACCTGCAAAAACTTATCTATTAAAAATAATGATTTTTCACCATAGAAAATTTTTGCTAGTCTTTAAATGTTTTGGGGAATTCACTGCCACTGTGTGTAATGTAGGATTGATTTACTGTTTTGATCAGATTCTAATTTTAAACCATTACAAAGACTGATCCCTTGATTTTGGGTAACTCCTAAATGGAATGCCTCACACGTCTTTTTTCTAGGTACCGTCTCCAGCATCAGAACCTGAAGAAGAAAACGATCCTGATGGTCCCTGTGCTTTCAGGAGGCGGGCAGGATGCCAGTATTATGCTGTAAGAACTTTTTTTTGTGTGTGTGGTGTTTTTGTGAACTGGAATTAACAGGTAACTGATGTCAAGGTGACTCAATCTTGATCTAAAACTGGAAACTCCGTCAGCATTTTTTATTTAATATCCCTTATGCAGATACCAGTAAAAGATGTTCAAAGGTATTGAGACCTTTCAAAGGATATCAGAATCCTTCACATGGAAATTGATAATTCCTCATATTTTAGAAATCTTGTTTCCCTTTGGGCTTTAACTATAGCTTCAGCACTTACGAAAATTACTCACTATATCATTGCTAGAGTTAAGTAAACCCAGAATCTCTAATTGAACCTTTCATAGCTACTGAGTGTTTATTGAAATTTGCTATTAGGCAAGCTCATATTGTATATGCAGAAAAATAAGTATCAAACATAAAGGAATCATTTTTGAGCTTCCCTCATGGCAATATTTTGTCTAATAATTATATTCATAACTTTTTGACACACTTAGAAACTGCTTTGTGCAGTTCAGTCAGGTTTGGGGTAGCATTATATCAAGGAATGACCCTCATTCCCAAATGGTCAGATGAGATAGAACTGTAGAGGAATGAGGGTGGTTTTCATATATGGCTTTCAGAGACCCCTTGTCTTGTTGCATTATGGTAAATGTGAACACCTACAACTTTTTCAGGGTGTGTGTTTGTATTTAATGTATGAGAGATACAGAGTTGTTTACAAGTTATGCTGATGAGAGAAAGGGGAAATTATTATGGAAAGGGGCAGAAGTGGTAAGACAGAAAAATAGAACAGTAAAGGAAATGGGGAGGCAAAGAACTGGACTGTGTGTTCTTAAAAGTAAAGAGGAAGCATGAACTTGATCATGCCTTCTTGAAGCACACTTTTTAGTGTAAAAAAGTTCCCTTGTAGTTTATCTCAATAGAAAGTCTACATGTTACTAACTTCATTATCTCTACTTTCCTACATAAATGTTAAAAGCCATATTATTAAAGATTTGTTTCTTTTAGTATATAATATACCCTAAATTTGTTTATATTCATAAACTAAATTTAGTTTGAGTTACTTTGTGAGTGAATTTTTGATTTCAATTTTATGAAATTTTACTGGTTAAATATCATTTAAACATCAATTTTATAGTTTTATATCTAAATTTTAATTCTGCTAATTCTGTAATTACTTATTTTTATCAGGATTTAACTTTTCTTCATTCTAGATTTACTCCATGAGTTTTAATTATTTTTATTTCTTTGCAGCCTCGTTTGGACCAAGCTAACCATTCATTTGAAAATTCAGAATTGGCGGATTTGGATAAGTTGAGATACAGGCATTGCCTTACAACACTCACAGTCCCAAGAAGATGTATAGGATTTGCAAGGAGGCGAATTGGCAGAGGTGGAAGGTAAACTATTTGTTTTGACCTTGTTTTTGTTTACAAACTGGAAAGGAAGACACAGAGAAAGTGTTACTAAGTTCTTCCAGATAATACTTGGTTTCATATTGCTTTTCAGGGTCATAATGGACCGAATATCCACAGAACATGACCCAGTCCTGAAACAAATAGACCCAGAAATGCTGAATGGTTTTTCAAGCTCTTCCCACACTATAGACTTTTCTTCTAATTTCTCTCGGACCAATGCTTCCAGTAAACCTTGTGAAAATAGACTGTCACTTTCTGAAATATTAAGCAATATCAGATCATGTCGACTACAGTGTTTCCAGCCAAGGCTACTAAATTTACAGGACAGTGATAATGAAGAATGTACCTCAAGAAAACCAGGGCAGACTGTGAACAATAAAAGAGTTTCTGCAGCATCTGTAGCTTTATTGAACACCAGCAAGAATGGCATATCAGGTAAGCTGTCACTTTGTTAAAAGTATATCCTGTATTCTTTTTTCCTTAATTTTCATTATCTACTAAATACACCTTCAGGGTAAATTTTGAGTTTCTTTTCCTAGTCCCACTGAGGAAAGGAATTTTATCTTAACATGCTACATTTTTTTTTCCAACCTAAGAAACTAAACCCTATTATTGTGGTTCGCATTTTAACCAAAATGTCCTAACTGATATCTCTGAAACCACTGACTTATATTTTGAATGCATATGCCTGGTATGGTGACTATGTTGGCAGAATGTGTAGGGAGTTCCCTATGGGCAAGGTGGTTGGTTATAAGCTGCCAGATCATTAGAGCACGTTATTGTCTGCTTTTGTTAAAGAAAATTTTTATTTTTGTGTACTAACTTTGCTTAAGTGTAAGCATTGCTCCTCGAGAGTACCACTGAAAGCTTTCTTTCTGAAAAATGGTTTTTTAAGAGGCTCCCTATGAATAGTTTTAATTTTTGTCTGATAACTTACCTCTAATTGAGATTGGAAAGTTTTTTTCATTTTAAGAGATATTGTGCTCAAATTAATTTAATATTTCTATGACGTGTACGTTGTAAATAATGTGTAATATCTAGAGAATCTAAAGTGTAACTTTGATTTGTTTCCTTCTGCGGATTGTCTTCTCTATCTTTTTTTACATGTATACAAGTATGTTTAATTTATAAATACCTTTATAATGTATACGTTGCAAATAATGCATGGTATTCAGAGACAAAACTAGATGTGACTTACACGTCTTTTCTTTCTGTAAAGCGTGTGTATTTCTAAATTATTTGCCTGGATGGTCCATTTTTACTACGCAAAGTTATTATGCTAAACTTCTTTAAAGTGATTTTAAATCATTTTAGCTTGAAATTTGGTCTCAGTGGTGTTCAGTCTTTTTTAGTTACTGAACTGCTTATTTTCAAACTTGACTTACACATTTATCTGTTTAAAGGTTGTGATGGAAAATTGGATTTGTTTGAATGATTGGAAGTTGGCATATCATTTCTCCAAATTACTTGGTTAATTTTCTCCTAAACGAACTTAAGTAAGGAAAATGGCATCCCATTATATAAAGTTCATGGGTCTGTGAAGTTTAGTGAGCTTTTGAAGCTGAAATGGATAAATACTTAATATGACTTGAGGTGGCAGGATCCTTTGAAATCTAAAGATAGTAGGAAATTGGGGCCAGCCGGGTGGTGCAGCGGTTAAGTTCCCACATTCTGCTTCGGTGGCCTGGGGTTCGCCCGTTCAGATCCCGGATGTGAACATGGCACCCCTTGGCAAGCCACGCTGTGGCGGGTGTCCCACATATAAAATAGAGGAAGATAGGCACAGATGTTAGCTCAGAGCCAGTCTTCCTCAGCAAAAAGAGGAGGATTGGCAGCAAACATTAGCTCAGGGCTAATCTTCAAAAAAAAAAAAAGTAGAAAGTTGATGAATATTAGGTCAGATCCTTTTTTCAGCCAACTCTGAGATATTATTCAAATTATTTAACTGAATTGGAATTCCTGAACCAAAAATTACTCAAAATAATTTTTGCCAAAAAGAGAGTTTAAAAACATCATATATAGGCATTTATAATTGGATTTGATCATACGTTGAGTTTCTTCTCTATCAATGAACACCATACCAAAAAAAGGGTTTTAATATGTTCCTTCTCAACTTGAACATAGCCAATATTTACAGCTTTCTAGTGAACATTCTCAAGAAACTCCAGATCTATTTGACTTGGCTCCTTCCAGAAAATGTATATATGTTGCAGATGTTATTGTATCATCAATTCTCTACATATATTGATCCAGAATGTAACTTAAATAATTCCATAAAAATCAGCTCTAGAATTTTATAGCACTACCGTACATCAGCATAAAATAATCATTTAAAATATTATCTTAGGGAGGCCAGGCCGGTGGCATAGTAGTTAAGTTGTGTCTTCTGCTTCGGTGGCCCAGGGTTTGCAGGTTCAGATCCCAGGCACGGATCTGGCACCACTCATCAAGCCACACTGTGGCGGCCTCCCACATAAAATAGAGGAAGATTGGTGCAGATGTTATCTCAGCGACACTCTTCCTCACGCACACAAGGAATATTATCTTAGGGATGCATGCACTTCTCAGGGAACTTAAATCACAAATGTGTGATGGTAACATCATAGACAAAAAGATTGTTTTGTTTTTGCTTTTTCCCCGACCATCACAAAAAAGCAGTCTTTCTGGTCTGTGTAATTTTTCCTGCCTTATATTTTTTAGCACTCTCAAATAGTGCCATTTCTTTCTTCCTTTGAAACATTTCAAGGCTTAAGCAACAACTAAGCTGTATTAGAATCAGTGTTTTTAAATCATCTTTCAAATGTATATTTAACTATTTGCTACTAGAGTAAAGGATTTTGTTTGGAATTTTTCTTCTCTGCTGACTATGACCCTCTAGTCCTTGTGGCCACAAGGTCTTTTGTTTTTAACAAATATCTTTTGTTTCAAAATATTACACATGGGTGTGTAAAAACATAATGAAACAAACCTTTTAACAGCATTTTTGTAAACAATCAGAACACTGACAATTTTAAGTACCCATATTTGTACCAATAATATTCACTACATAGTTTTCTCAGTTCTGCTTAGATAATTTTAAGTAGATTCAGTTACAATTTAGTAAATATTGGTAGAAATTCCTTCTTCTACTTAAACAGAAGGATGTAGGAGTTTTTGGAAAGTTCCATTTTTATATTTGATGGGCATATACAAAACTATTGAATCCTCATATATTTGGTTTCTTTTAACCTGTGGGTCTTTAACTCTTTTGCTCCTGTTTATTCTTGGTGGACTTGATCATGAGTATTTGTGTCTTGAAGAGTAACAAGACTGACGCAGGTCCATGTTTTCATCTGGCAGAAAGTGTCACTGAGCTCAACAAATTAAAGCAGTGAATTTTTTGTTTCACAGCTGGGAAAGCCCAGCAAGTAAAGGGTTTAATTAGAAATAGGAATCTAAAACACTTGACAGTGATATTTATTTGTATCACAAGTTCCTTAGTTCTTAAAACAACTTGAACTTGAGGGCTATTGGGAAAGAATTTTCGTATTTTTGTGTTATTAATAACCCAGTTAATGTTTTTGAAGTCAAAATCCGTGTGTCCTGAATATATTCTAATTATTATTTTCAATATCGTACTTACAAGACTTAAACTGAAATGTGTGTCCTGGGCATTAGAAGAAATAACACTAAGACTTCATTCTAATGCAGGGAGACATTGTCTTATTAACTAAAGTGAAATAAAGACATATCTTCTTGGGGCTGGCCCAGTGGCAGGGTGCTTAAATTCATGTGCTCCACTTCAGCAGCCCGGTGTTTGTGGGTTTGGATCCTGGGCACAGACCTACAGCACTCATCAAGCTGTGCTGTGGCGGCATCCCACATACAAAATGGAGGAAGACCGGCACAGCTATTAGCTCAGGGCCAGTCTTCCTCAAGCAAAAAAAAGAGGAAGATTGGCAACAAATGTTAGTTCAGGGTTCAATCTTCCTCACCAAAAAAAAAAAAAAAAAAAAAAGTACATCTTCTTAATTGAAAAATTCTACTCAAAGTATAGAAGCAGGACAGCGAGAGGAAGAAGATAGAGTGGGCTGAACATGGCAAGTGAATAACCAAGGAAAATTAATCTCATAATTATTTAGGATCTATTATATGTAAAGTACTATATTAAGTGTTTGAAAGTTGCAGAGTTTTCCAAGACAATAATCCTTACCTTCAAGGAGTTTACAATACATGGAAAATATTACATTCTTTATATGAATAGATGACAAAGGTTTTAGTTATTTGAAACTGTACTATTATTTTAACCGTTCTTTTGAGGATGATGTTCTTAAATCCAGACCTGAAGAAAATATATTTCACATCTGAAAGTAGCTTTGCTTGTTCACACTTGAAGGGCCAGATTAATTTACATTTAATCTTGGTTTTGACTAATGCATGCTTGCAAATTGACTTAGTTTTTCTTTTCTCATTTGTCTTAGTATACTGAATAGATACCAACAGCCTTTTTGACCAGCTCCAAATATCTTATTTTTACCAGTTTGTAAAATCATCACCATTCTGGACAGCTTTCCAAGAGAAATTCCTGATTTTTAATTTCTCCAGTTTCTCTTCCCATTCTTTATTAAATTATCATAAAATGTTTGCAAGCGTAAAAGTTTTAGGATAGGTAAAACTATGCCTTAACAACTGACTGAGGTTTTCCCAAGGATTTATTTTGGGGATTAGGGTCACTTCCAAAGGTGAGAAATGGAGTCAGATTTCAGGAATTAAAGATTTTAGCTTAACTGCTAAAGGATATGCTGAAATTTTAATTGTAACTATTTAGCTTGGGTATCAAATGTTTAAATGGACCTTTCGTCTATTTTCTTTATCCTCACATCTTATTTGTTCCTCCTTCTCCATCCCCCTCACCCTGTCACCTCCCATTTCCACCCAAGAAACTTATAGTTTTACAGTTTCTTCGTTAGTTTGCCTTGAGCCATGAGAGTTACGTTTTAGGATGTGTATAGACCTGAACAGGTAATGTCAACTTTCAAGGATTGGAAGATTTGTCCTCAAGAGTAGCTCCAGTGGTTGACATGAACTTTTACCTGACTCTGCACTATGACCTGGAAGGTTTAAAATAGGATCCCTTTCTCCCCCCATAAAGCCCTAGATCTGTTTTTTTAAAACAAATAAAAAATGTGCATATAGTTAGCATTTCTTCAATAAAGTATGTATTAAAATATGTAACAAAGACCTACCTAACAGATGAAGAAATGCTGGATAATATATTTGTTTTGACTTTTAGATCATCTCTACTACCACATCAGATGTTTTTCATTAAACTATGAAAACTTGGTCTAGGCCAGGGTTTAAAAAATTGATGTCTTCCCAAGAATACATCATGTTAGCCCACTTTGAGAAGCACTACATTAAAAGTTAAAAGACTATTTTTAAAAGGCAGACTCAAGCGCAGAAATCATATGTTCATACTCTGTTGTGAGATGGTCATCCAGAAGATCCAGAATGTGTTTCTATTAGATTTTTGTTTTAACAATAATACAAAGTTAACAAATACTTGTAACCATTTCACGTATGCTCAAGAATACTTCTGTGGGCCCAAGTTTAAGAAAGAGTGATCTAGGCTTTAGAATTATTATACTAGTGTAAAGTCTGGTGGAGATACCGAGTGTGTGTTTTTGATGGATCACTCTCAGAACATGGGAGGGAAAGGTGATAAGGGTCAGCATAGACAGACCACTGTATAGGAACCACATTCCTGAAAGATGAAGGATGAAATGAGGAATGTCTAGGACCTTTGAAAAGAGAATCGCCGTTCCAAGGATGGTGATAAGTCTTCTAAGAAAAGGTACATGGATTCATCTGAAGAATAAAGCATTCTGATAAATCCAAGACAGGTAATGAGCTAGATATATAAAAAATAGCCAGAAAGGTTAGGGGCTTTAGTGAAAAACAGACTGTTGGTTATGTACACAAAATATTTAATATTTAGAAGTGCAAGTATGTTGCTAACATACAGAACAACATATTTAGATGTATTAAAGGGAAAATTCCATAATATATATTCCTGTCTATTAGAATGTGTTACCCGGGGAGATTGGCAAACTTCTCACTTAGGGGAAGGAGTACTTCCCATCTCTCTGGAAGAATAAAATATTGCCGCCTTCATGGAACAATCAGATTTGTGGTTATTTTTAAATTGACAGGACTTGGAGGGTGGGGTAGGGTAGATTTATGACCAGCATGAATTTCACTTTTAAGCTAGCAACGTAAGAGCAACTAGTGGAAAGAACTTGACTTGGCCCTAAGCAAGAGAAACACGTTTTCTCTTTTGTTCATTTCCACTTCCCGTGTGTGCCACTACCACCCCATTACCACCCACCCAACGCTGGGACCCTATCTTGTATCTAATTCCTAAACAGATGTCTTCATGCTATAACTGTATATTTTATTGCTTACCTCTTGATGACTCAAAGTCCTCATGTATTTTAATGCTTGCCTCTTGATGATTCAAAGTCAATATAAGAAATAAATCTCTTGTGGACGTATTTCAATAATTTATTAAAGTAAAAATAATTAGTGGAGAAGGTGCTTTCAATCAAATTACCTGCCTACCAGTAAGTTAACCCTGTGAATGGCGATTCAATACTGTCTCTGTGCCATTAAAATTGTCATTTCTTACCATTCACTTACCATTCACCCTAACAAAATGAAAGATCAGTTAGAAAAGGTGTTTTGTATGTGTTCCAATTTTATGTCACCATTACTAATTGCTATTTTTGTCTAAAGAATTGAAATAATACTAAACAATGCTCTAGAAAATTCTGAATGAGCAACATCAGCTTGTGTCAAGCACAAAATGCTTTATAGTAAAGAGAGAGCTAGACAAGAATGTATATAACATACTGAGCTTGAGGTGAGGGGGAAGAGAAAAAAATGAATATAATGTTTTTAAAGCATTTCCATATTCTAGAATTTATATCAGTGTTTATATCATAGATGAGTGATTATATAAGTTTCTATCAGTGATTCTCAACCAGTAATGGGATCAGGGATGAGATTTTTGGTATCAAAGTCAGCCTAAGTTTATAAAGTTGGGAAACACTGACCCCTAATTAGAATAATTTAGATTGAGTCTTGGTTGGGATTTTATGAGTTTTCTACGGGGAAAAAGATGGGGTTCCTGAGTAAAAAAATGGTCTCAACAGGACAGGGCAATAAGTAGACAATATTTATGTATGCAAATATATAATAAGATATCCCTCCAAAACAGGCAGTTTGATCAGCATCACTTTTTAATATATACGTAAATGATCATCTGATCATAAAAACAAATAGAACACCTCTAGTTAGCAACGCTTTGTTAGCCATGGACTACCAACCATAAGTAAATTTTTAATGAAAAAAATGGGGTTTGTTCTTTCTACTAATTTAGATACATACTTTATTTCTGAATTAGTAAGATTTTCTGATTGTCTGACCTACTAGATTTTGGAAAATGAAAAGATTCTCATTATTCTAATTTCTCTCTCAATTTTGAAGTAACCACTAAAAGTATATTCTCTTTATTTGGTTTGTTCCTTACTTAAAGTTAACGACTGTGACTCTCACATTTTCGCCACAACATAACCTGAGCTCTGGACAGCGCTGGATTGGAGGGTGGAGCATGCCAACTCCAGATTCCAAGTTCCTTTCTTTTTCATTAGTACACTCCTTATACACTCAGGACCTAAAGAGATTTATTTGGGTTTACTTGAAGATTTTCCTTTCCTGCCTTTGTATCTAATAAACTATTTTTCATCTCTTTTCCAAGGTTTTCAAACAGCTGGAAATTCGTGAATACTTCACATTTTCATTTGATTTTGAAGATTGTAAATTTAGAGTTAAAATTATTTTTTTTTCATTTAAAAATAGAATACTTGCAGTGAATGTAACATGTGCAAACAAAGACATTTGATTTTGTTGGTAATTCAGTAAGATAACTAATGTGTACTTCAAAAATACAGGTAATATTAAAATTTTAGAGTGAGCACTATCATAGCCCCAGGTTTTTTAATCTTTTAAAAATAAAATTGCTATCTATGTAAGACTGTTTTCCCCTCATAGTCTAATACAAATTTTAATGATAATGTTGTGAAAAAGAAATGAAGGCATATCTAAAGCATCCTCCACTTCTGGGGCCAAATTCCCTTGTCATAGAAAATTGACTGGCTGTACTGTGCATAACTTGATATATGTCTAATTTACCATCAAAAAATTTGTCTTCATTTCTCACTTGTCATCCTACTAGATGGAAAACTTTGCAAGGTAGTTAAGTAACCTAGGCTGAGGGTGAAGTCTCCTTTCCAAACTCCTTTAGATCATGGTGATTAGATTGCTCAATTGCATTTAAAGGTTGACTCATATCAATTGGTGTTTCTACATATGTATCTTTTCTTCCCAACTACACTGTAGGACTTCGTAGCAGGCCCCTCTTCTTAATTTATTTTTCCCTGTATTCACTCTTAACTCTTACTGCAGCTCTCTGCATCATAATAAATACTTGTTGATTGAGTGAACTAATTGGGAGAAAGAAAAGCAAGCAATAAACAAAACAGACTAAAATTATTCTAGCAGGACATGTATTCTGACATGATTTAATATTTCTTGACTTTAATAACATACTAACTTCCATGAAAACAGCTTTGTGTTCTCTAAGTTGGTTTATCAGTAATCTACTTAAATATCAATGAATGAAAGTTTATTAATATTTAAGAAAAATATTTCCTATTAGAACTTCTTCTTAGCTAATATTTTAAACAAAAGTTTTAGATGTCTTGTTTTTATTTAAAATTTTGCTGTAACATAATTGGTCACAACATAATTGATTACACCTGAAGATAACATTATATCTTTAATTTTCTGAACACTTCTCTGATTTCTGGCCCATATTTTTATAGATAGGACTTATTTTAGGAATCAAATCTATTGGCTTAAACTATGGTCTGTGGTTATGTTAGCTGAACATCTTTGTCCTCTACTCTGGTTTGTAATCAGAGAAGAAAGTATTTTTCATGTCACAGATGAAAACCAGCAGTAAGATGCTCCTGTTTTCTTATTAAGGCTGTGACTTAGTCATTGTTATTATTTTCATTAATAAATCCAAGTTTCTCATTATATAGTTACCATAGCGTAGAGAATTAAGAGTGATCTCAAAGGTACTAAGTCTGAATAAATGGTAGAATCCTCATATTAGAACTATGTTATACAGTAAAAACTACTTATAGGAACTTTTCTTAGCATGTGATATTAAAAAGTCATGGATGTTAGCTTAAGCCACTTTTGCTGAAAGATTTGTCATTTTTATTGGCTTCTTTGCTGATGAGATATACTGTGATTTATGATTGCTTTTCATCTAAATTATGGAATAATTTTATATTTTATTCTACTTGTGTTATTAAAAGTACTTCAAAACATACTTATTTCTGAAATTAATATCCTTTACCAGTAACAGGGGGTATCACAGAAGAACAATTTCAGACACATCAACAGCAGTTAGTTCAAATGCAAAGGCAGCAACTTGCTCAGCTTCAGCAGAAACAGCAATCTCAGCATTCCTCGCAACAGACACATCCAAAAGCACAGGTAAGCCTGTCTTTTAATCATGGTTATGTCTCTTCTTTTCTTTCATGATTAGCTAGTTGTGTTCAGTTTTAGTCAAGTCACAGAAGATAACCTTGATATTGCCACTTTTGGTTTTGGAGATCAAACCTAAGTGTCTTTTCAGTTAATTTACATAATTTTAAGTGACTAGTTTATATTTTATGAGAAGAGCAATAGAGCCAAATATGGTATTTTTAATTTAGGAAGGAAGTAACTACATCTTTTTCTGAAGGGTCATTGAGAATTTCTAGAGGTAATTAAAATCTTAGAACCATCATCCCCCCTGCACTACTCCCCCCAAAAATATGTTTTTAAGGGTATAACTTATCTAACCCCTTCTTAAACTGTGTGTTTAAGTGCCGTGTGGATGTACCCCATTGAGCTGAGAAGTAGTGCTCTTGAATTGTGCAATAAATGTAAACAGTATAGCCCCTTGCCTCTTTGAATCACATTTATCTGAAGAAAAAGATTGCCACTAGGTGAAGTTTTCCATAAGCACCATTAAGTGAAGACACTAGGGATAAGAATAAAAATACCTTATAAAACTCTAATTGCCAGAAGAAAGCAGCTTTGCCAACACTTTGTGAGCTTTGTAAGACTCATTTTGGACTTCTGGCCTTCAGAACTGTATGAGAATAAATTTCTGTTGTTTAAGTCACTAAGAACAAAGTGTAATTGAGAAGTATATTTCAAATTTGGGCCATCTGAAAAAATAAATCTAGTGTTTTAGGTCTTATATTTTGTTGCTCCATAATTCTAAAAGTAATCTGAAAGTAATAGTTGAGATTAACTTAATCTCAGTTGCATTCTGTGAGCTCTCAGGCCAGCATCTGCCCATAACAGTGCAGCTCATTCTCAAAGGGTCAGTACACTGACCTTAGAGATCCTGAGTCTGGCAACATGAAAATCTCAGTGACCCTAGGACCTGTCAACACTCCCCTAACATCCAAGTGTATTTGAGACTGGCCTACATTCTAGGACTATTGACTGTTAGTAACAGCTAAAGAGTTTTATACAGAATCAAGAGGAATGGCCCTTAAACTTGCCTGTGTTTGCTTTTTCTGAGTCTCTTGGTATTTTCAGCCTGCTGCAAGGTTAGGCCAAGACACATTTTTATATTGTGACAAAAATGGCTATTAGTCATCTCTGTAATTTCATTTTGCCCATAGTATCTAGATTGTCAAGTATTTTTAAAGGTACTCATTAATGCTTATTGGAAAAATTAATAGAGCATTAAAGGTTTGGGTTTTTTAATCCACTAGTTCTTTCTCAGAAATAGCTGCTTCCCAGTTTTTACTTACTTCCCTGCTTCGTGTGCCAAAAATAGTCTATGGAATACTAATCTCTTAATCTAAACACTTATAACTGTTCCAGATGAAAAAGGCAACAGCCTCTTAGGTTTACTCATTCCTTAATATGTTCATGAAGTCACATCTAAAAAACTGGGAGTTTAATTTGTTCATTTTATAGGGCTCAAGCACCTCTGACTGTATGTCGAAAACACTTGACTCAGCCAGCGCCCACTTTGCTGCATCTGCAGTGGTCAGTGCACCTGTTCCAAGTCGCAGTGAGGTAGCCAAGGAGCAGAACACTGGCCACAACAACATAAACGGTGTTGTCCAGCCTTCAGGTAAGCCTGTGCTTTCACGTGGTACTTACTAGCTTGAAGTTGTAACTGATTTGAGGGATGATTTTTGTTTTTTAAATCCAGAGAAAACATACAAGTTAGTCAGGACTTTTCAGAATTTCTATGGGTAGGTGTGGTGGGATAACTGGATGTTTTCTAGAATTCACATAGAGCCTGCTCTCCATTTCCTCCTGTGCCCACTGGATGCCTGTATAACTCTTCACCCTGCCTAGTTTTATCCACCTACTGTCAGTTGCCTCACGTTTTAGGAAATCCATCGAGCTAATTGCCAGCCATCACCATTGAATCATCCATGCATTGATAAAAATGGGAAATATAAACCAGGATGGTCTGTCAATAAGTTTGAAATCAGGTTTACCTTCCCATTCTTGGAAGATTCACCGTGAGCTAACATCTGTTGCCGATCTTCCTCTCTTTTTTTTTTTCAATGTGAACTGCCAGCACAGCATGGCCACTAACAGACCAGTGGTGTGGTTCCACACCCAGAAACTGAACCCATGCTGCTGAAGTAGAGCGCTCCGAACTTGAACCACTAGGCCATCAGGGCTGGCCCTGCCTCCTCACTCTTACATATGCATAGGCTGGGCTTTTCTGACTCCTCCTCTTGAAATACTACCCTGAGTCCTCAAAGATGTGCTATTCCTGTCATCCTTCAACTACTACTCAGACCCTAGGATTTTCCCCTTGCTTTTACATATACCCATGATCCTGATGGCCCCTCCTTACTGATGTTCTTGCGTGTGTAAGTTCTAATGGAAATCCAACTATTCTTTCCACCTGCCTTCAACCACCAGAGAGGATTGTCTGTCCTATTGTATAGTTTCCAAATATGGAAGCAGTAGAATGCTTTGAAAAACCCTTCATGCAGGCCAATAGAACGAGGATGTCTTTGGGGTTGGAACAGGTGAGTATGTTGCACTTACTGATCTGACAGAACCTGTTACTGATCAGAGAGTCCATTGTGTGGAAAGTTAATTTGGTATTTAACTAGAATACAAATGTTTGCATTTATTTTTATTAAACTCCCCATTTTTTTTTAAGAGTTTAGTGTCTCATGACATGAATTGAATGATTTTTTTTCTCCTCCCTCAGGAACCTCTAAAACATTATACTCCACCAATATGGCTTTATCATCCAGCCCAGGGATTTCAGCTGTACAACTCGTCAGGACAGTTGGCCACACCACTACAAACCACTTAATCCCAGCGTTGTGCACAAGCAGTCCTCAGACACTTCCCATGAACAATTCCTGCCTGACGAATGCAGTACACCTCAATAACGTCAGTGTGGTTTCTCCAGTCAATGTGCATATCAATACACGGACTTCAGCACCATCGCCAACAGCCTTAAAACTTGCCACAGTTGCTGCCAGTATGGACAGAGTGCCAAAGGTTACTCCTAGCAGTGCCATCAGCAGCATAGCAAGGTGTGTGTGTGTGTGTTTCAGGTATCATTCTTTCCCTTTCTGCTGGCTACCCTGTGGGAGGAAAAAGACTTTTTTTTTTTTTTTTTTTTACTGCTCAAGCAATAGATGTCTATTGACTGGCTTGCTTTTCAACAGATTGTTGAGTATCTTCTTAGTGTAAAGCTATGTAACTTAGATTATTTGTTTGAGATATAGTAGGATGTTTAAATGCCAACCAGAATTGTAAAAAAAAAAAAAGCATATCAAATTAGAAACCATCAAACCAAAAAAATACATCAAAAAGTCTATTTTAGAAGCTTCAGTTATTCCTATATTACCTTTCTGTAGTTTAGACAGTCTGGGAGGTTAGAGGAGTTATTATTAACTTCCTTGTCAGAGCTTTAATTTTCAGATCAAAAATTTGTTTCTTCCATATTGTACACAAAGGGAAGGTAAATTATTCCATGTATATATTAAAATTGAGACTATTCTCAGATTAACTAAATCTGTGATAATGTATTTCAGATATGTTTTTAAATTTCTGTGACTCATACATGAGAACAGTGAATCAGAGAAAAGTTGATTTGCTCAGATTAATAACTACATGACCTTAAACCTGTAAAATTAAACTTCAGTAGAAAGTAATTTATGTTGTGCTCTTAATGACTATTCTTTTTTGCATCATATGCTCCATCTGTTGTAAAAAAAAACTTGGATGTCGTATGTTATATATTTCATTAAGTAATTTATCAATGCTTCTATTGAAATACTTTGTTAAATTACTATCTTTCCTAAGTAAATAGTTATAATCAAGTAATTAGGAGTTAATAGGACTTCTTAGGTGATGAAAACTTTTCCTCATTCCTGTATAGAAATTGTGAAAATGGGACATGGTCTTGTGAGGTACATGTTTAGGTGTAATCATGTAAAAACGTATCTGTAAATTCTAAGTGATAACATTGTATTCTAGAGGGTATTAATGTTTATTTTACTCTTTGCCTTATTATAGAGAGAACCATGAACCAGAAAGATTGGGTTTAAATGGAATAGCAGAGACAACAGTAGCTATGGAAGTGACATAACCTAAAACATGTGGCTTTGACCTGTGCTGATGGTGTGCAGTCATTCATATTCCAGCTGAATGCAAAAGGCGACACTCTGTGGATCACAGAGCGTAACAATGGACCTAAATGGACTACAGTATATCGGATGTAAAATCGATATATGATGTATATTTTGTAAAATTGGGAAAATCACTACCTTGTAAAATAGTTTATTTGTATCATCAATATTATTTCTGTTACTTGAATAGTAGATATTCATCATCATGCTTTTGCACTTGAATTTGCAACTGAATGGATTTTAAAAAATAATTCTTTAATGGGATCATGAGCATGAAATGGGATCCTGCATCACTTGTTTTAACTATTTATTTTGCCATGTTTACATTTTGTATCTTGTAAAAATAAATCCAACTTTGTGTCTAAAAAGTTAAAGATTCATAGCTAGGAAATGAAATTCTTGTAATTTTTTTCTAAAGGAACTGTAAAGTTTTCACTTGGTTCATTTTGTTTCACAATTTGACTAGATGGACTTTTTGGTAAATACTTTAGTGGCATTTCACTGTCAAATATGAAGTTCAAGGCAAAATAGTATTTTCTATTACTGTGCAGGGGGAAGGGATGGATCGATACATGCAAATTTAATGTAGTAACTCACTTTTCCATATATTTTGAATGTATATTTCTATTTATAATACCAGTTTATAAAAAATAATTACGCAGAAAAACGGACTAGGAAAAATTATGCATCTGGCACATTTAAGCTGTGCAGATATGAAAATTTTTCAAGGATTACATTTTATCTGAAGACTGCATATTTTAACTGGCTTTAAAACTGTAACACACCACATAAAGGATATTTTACCAGGTATGTATTGCATTATATCATTGCAATAATTATTGGAAGTCTAGATATCGAGCCATCCCAGGTGTTGGGAGGGGGGAGGGTTGTGGCAAGATTGTCTTTTCAATTTTGGAGAGTTTTCCTGTGGCTACAAGGCAAGTAACGGGTTGGAAAAAGTCTGACTGTAAGCGTTGGACACCTTCATAGTGTAGTGTTTTAGTGACTTTTTTTATACGGTTCTTGTAAATTAGATACGTGTAGTGGTGTTTCAGAATGTTTGTTTATGCACTAGTTCAGACAACTTTCCCTGTTACTTGTTCTTGATAAGTGAAAACTGCAGGGAAATAAAAATACATATCAAAACATGGACATGCTGCATATGTGTTTATTTCACAATGTGCACACAGTATAAGTGAGAATTTAAGGGAGATAATAGCACTTAACAGCACTTTTCATTTTCACAGTGCTTTCCAAGCATTAATGAAAAGAATTATAAGAAGCTCATCTGTGGGCACTATTGGGTTTCAGATAATCCAATATAAACTACCTTTGATATGAAAAGTTCTTAAAATATTTTACGGAATGTAAGTAATTTGCAGTATAACATTCATTGAAATCTCTTAAATGAGCTTCATTTTATAAATAAAAGTTTAGAGTAGAATTATATTGCAAGGGGGTTTTGTCAAGTAAGTACTGGGAAATGTAAATATTTTTAATGAATATTATTAAAACCATTTCAAACTTAATTTTATACTTTACATTTTTTATATCTGCAGTCCTGAAAGTTGTAAATTGATATGTCAGTTGAATTAATGGGCCAAGATTTCTGCTAAGAGTGGTGTTTATTCAGGTCTTAAATGTGTAAAGCAATTTATGGTCAAAACCATAGAAAAAAATAAATTTAATTTCTTCATTGGTTGTGACCTGATAGGATCCATGTTCGTTTCTGCCATTCTACCTCTGGAGTTACTCATTGCTGATGATATAAAGGAAATCATTTTGATTTGATCTGTATTATGACTGTGTTCATTCTGCTTAGAGTTGGATGTTTCTCCTTGCTATTAAGAACTTAAAACAATTTTAGTGCCAATTGCAGAGAAAGCTTTCTTTGCATTTTACTGAAGTAAAGCATGAAGTGAATTTGACTTATGTAATACACATGATCTAAATAATTTAACTAAAACAAAAGAACTATCTATTTGTACACTTTCTAGAGATGTGGCAAATCCAGAACTTATCAAAGAAAGATGGCCAATTTATTTGTTCCTTTTGAAGTAAAATAGAAAAATATGCCTTCCTTATTTTGGCAGTTGTAGCTGTTTCATGGATGGCATTTCAGTTATTTGCACACACGTCTTTCCAGTGCTTTTCAGAGACTTAAGTGATAGATACTTATTTCCGCCTTATTAATTGAAGAATAGTTTATTTTTGCAAGGGCCCTCCACTGGGCAGCACCACCATCTCTTCATTTACTGAGGAAACTGCTGTTGGTATTTGTAGTTCAGTAAGCTTCTAGAGTCCTTGGAAAATGTGTTTTTTGATGGGATGGGTAGTAGGGTTTTTTTTTAAACAAAGAGGTAACTCTCATGTGCTGGGATATCTTGTAATTCAGTGTAGATAAAAATATTTATAAACTGTATTTTTCTGCTTTCCTAAAGAGAGTACCTTTCCTTTCTTAGTAATTCAAGATCATCATTATGAGCAGTTATGATGATGTAGCCCTAAGTATATTTGAGGATGTATTGTCATATCTTTCTTTTGCAAAAGACCAACGGAAAAATAAAAATATCTGGAGGGCACATTAAAAAATATACACCACACGCAAGCACATACATGTTCTGTCTTTAAAAATGGGGAATACAGTATTTGCAACTGTGCTGTGTTTTTTTAATTACCAAGGTTGTTTTTTAGGGTGGGCGAGAGAGTAGTAAGGAGAACTAACATTTCAGAAACTCCTCTCTGGTATTTACTGCTGTATTTGAGTGTAGTGTTGTATTTTGTACAGATTTTATTGGTCAGTAATATACTTTTGATTGAAATGCTTTGTTGTCCCTTAAGTAACTTGGCAAACTATTACATTTCAAAAGGTTAAAGGTAACTCAAGTAATTCTGAATATTATATCCTGTAAGACAAGAGCCATTTTTCATTAACTGCAACATAAAAACAGCTAACATCGTGGAGTATGTAGCGTTCTCTTAGTGACTTTGCATTTAGTTCTAACAACGATTGTGTTAAGTACTATTAATTTTCCCATTTTACAGATCAGGAAAATGAAGTTTAGAGAAGTCAGATAACTTGCCCTGTGTCACATAGCTGGTAAGTAAGTGAGCCAGGAATTAAACTTGGGTAGGCACCACACTTCTAACCACTGGCTAGAATCCCATCTTTAACATGAAAAGTTCTCTTCAAAAAAGTACTTATGGTACTTCTCCGGCCACTTATTGGCAGCGTCTGCAGCAGACTTTTAAATTTCATTTAGAAAACAGCCTCCCCCACTCTTACATCACCAGGCACTTATGTTTGTGTTTTGCTTCCCAGACTGAGTGCATTAGATCCACTGTGGCTTCTAGCCATCCTCCAAGCAAACCCTAATCAATCAGTGCCTCCTCCTCTGTCTGCCACACCTAGCTGGTAAGTGCTAAAGCTCTCCGTCAGCACAAGACATGGGAGCTGGGCAGGCCCAAAGGCCAGGACTTGGCTGAGTTTAGCCTTTCTGGACCTTAGTTTTCCCATCTGTAAGTTGAGCATGGTAGTGAAACTCCAGAAAGGAGACCACGCTGACAAGCTTAGTGGAGGTGTACATGTCACCCCGGTGTCACTGGTTTCTCATCAAGGAAGTAAATGATGTGGGATCTAAGAGTGAGCATTCAGTTAGTCTAGAGTTGTTTTTTTGTCATTAATGTCATCAAGGCTGCCTAGAGTGGAACTAATAATTTTAATCCAACTTAAGTGGCTATAAATCTCGAGAGGGCACAAGAATACATACTTTTTGGAGGAGGAATCAATGGGGAAAACAAAACAGACAACACAGTGCAGTAGGATATCAGAGAGTTTGTTGAGCTGAGTTGTAATCCCTGCTCTGCCATTTAATTGGTGGTTTTATCATCTTTGTATCTCTGAACTTGTATCACAGGACGGCGAATGGGTGTAATTAGATAACATCTAACATCTCTGCCTGCTCTGATGCTGTAGGAATCAAACCTCTCCTCCCCAGGTGGCTCTTTTGCTTTCCAGGAAAATCACCTTCCCTGCTATTGTCTATCCATTGACTTAGGAGCGCCATTTAAAAGGATCAGTAACAAATCAGACCTTATGTACCTTCGTACCACGCCTTTTCTTTTTCGTATTGTCTGAAGGGGGACTGTTTGTTATTTCACACATATGGGCTCAAGCATTTGGCTATGGCATCCATAAAGCTTGAAATTTTAACATAGGGAAGAGGAAGGTAACACTAAGCCATATGTTTCTCCAGCAGTGATTTATTTGGTGCAGAATTTTAGGTTTGGGCTGTCTCAAAATGGGGTTTTTATGTCATATCTAGATTAAGAGTTCTAGGGGCCAGCTCAGTGGCTCAGTGGTTAAGTTCGCACGTTCCGCTTCTCGGCAGCCTGGAGTTCGCCGGTTCAGATCCTGGGTGCGGACATGGCACCTCTCAGCAGAAGCCATGCTGTGGTAGGCGTCCCACATATAAAAAGTGGAGGAAGATGGGCATGGATGTTAGCTCAGGGCCAATCTTCCTCAGCAAAAAGAGGAGGATTGGCAGTAGTTAGCTCAGGGCTAATCTTCCTCAAAAAAAAAAAAAAGATTAAGAGTTCTAAAGATGTCTTATTATTCTTATGAAATCTCCTTTATAATATGGAATGTTTGAACAAAACCCCTACTTTGCTGGCTGACTGATGAGAGTAACATTGCAGGTCAAGAAGATGATAAAATCTCTCTAGACATTGACCCTCTCTCAGAGTGAACACCTGTTATCCTCAGGAAAGCCTAGGATTCTGCAGTTATCTCTAACTGCTAGAACAGAAGAGACTGACGCCAATCACAAAAAGGAAATTATTTCCTCTTCAGTGTACAAACTATTGATTTGATCAACAGCACCTTCCAGAGCAGTGACATTTTCCATTTGCCAGTGTTGAAAAGCTTTTACAATTAATGTATAGAAACCGTGTTCTCCCTTCACTGGGCGTCATGGGCACACACAGCTCCGTCTTGGTAATGCCTGTCTTTTATGTGCTCTTGTAGCTTTTGGTCAGTAGCCAAATGAGACCGATATAGGGGTAGCCAAGGTGCAGGATTTCAGCTTTTAGCATAAGACATCTATATTAGTTATCTACTACTGAGTAATAAACTATTACAAAAAACACATGTAATGTGGGTGAGGAGTCTAGCACAAGGCTGAAGTCAAGGTGGCTGCTGCTCTGTGTTCTTACCTGGAGGCTCCAGTAGGGAAGGACCCACTTCTCAGCTCCCTCAGGTTGTAGACAGAATTCACTTCCTTGTGGCTGTGGAATTCATAGCAATTTGCTTCTTCAAAGCTAGAAATAAAAGAGTTTCTGCTGTGTGAAGTCTCTTGCTTCAGAGAACGCCTAGGCCTTCTTGAAGGGCTCATCTGATTAGGTCAGGCCCATGCAGCCTGAGCAGCTTTGATTCAGTCAGTCAACTGATCACGTCTGTAAAATTCTTTCACTTTTGCCATATTCTGTTAGAGGCTAGTCACAGACCTTGCCCACACTCTAGGGGAGGGAGTTACACAAAGGCACAAATATAGGAGACAAAATATACGGCCACCCTAGGGTGTGTCTGCCACATCTATGTAATTGGATTAACTCCATCCCACTACCACTCACCCCAGTCTTCCCCCATCTCGGTACCTTGGATTAACCTCAACAGAACTACACATTTTTATAGATCAGCAATTTAAGGTACCCTCTAGTGCAAACATTTTGCTATTTTGTAAATCATAAATCCAGAGTCCTGGATGTTAGACAGGAGGTCAGGTCCAGTCTGGAGATATGCCTGGCCGCCATCAGCACAAAAGCCTTGTGGGAAGTGGAGTGGCTGAGATCAGCTCGAGAAAGAGTAGCCTGAAAGAAGAAAAATGGGAATAGCAGAACCTCAGCATCTGTGTGGCCAGGGGAATGGCTGGGGGAGGGGAAGAGACTGGGTAGCATCAGGGGGAGGAGGATCCAGTAATCCGGGGGGGTTGTAATTTCCTTTGGAAAAATTATGCAGAGGTAGAGTGCAGGCAGGGTAGAGATGGATGGTTTGGGTTGATAAGGAAAGACAGGTGATGAGGGTTTACCACTGAGAGGAGTAATGAAGGGCACAGACCAGAAAGCCTGAGTTCGAGTCCTACCCAGTACTTCTAGCCATCAGAAGCACCCAGGAGAGCTTTTAGAAGTACGGATGTGTGGGTCTCATCCCAGGCTGGTTGAATCAGGATCTCCAAAAGTGGGTCAGGATACCAGTATTTTTGTTCATTTTAGCTCTTTTTGTTTGCTTGTGTGATTGATTGGTTTTTTGTTTGTACATTCACCAGATGGTGTTTGTTGATTGCAGCTAAGGTTGGGAATGACTAGTCTAATCTTTCTGGTTACTGATTGTGACCATGGATGAGTAACTTTACTGAAAAGCTCAGAATGTTTCCTTAGCTGTAAAATAAGGAGGATTAAATTATTTCCCAAGTCGTATTGGCTCCAAGGGAATACAGAGGATATCTCTCCCTGAGCAAGCTCCATGGCCATAAGAAATAGTGCTGTTTATGAAGAATTCCTTATAACAAATGCTTTTCCCTGCTGCTTTAAGGTTTTGAGGTTGTATGCTTTAAAAAAATTCTCGTCTTGCAGTTCATCACGGAATAAAATTGTGGTTACTTAAATTCTCTGCAGCAATTTGTAAATATACCTCACACCTTCCCATTTCAAGCAATCTAAGTTCTCAGATCACCCCAGAACATCAGCGTGCTCAGAGATTTGCTCCCTGTGATGGTCTAGTCACCACTTTTCAAATGTTCATTCATCACCAATGTTAGAGGCATTCTAGCTCTCTAGACCACGGTTCTCAGTACACCCTTTCCAATTGTATGTTTCTTAATGTGGTGTTTGACTGCAAGGACAAAGTTACTATCCATAGGAAGGTGTTTCAGGAGAATTTTGCTTGCCTAACATTTACACAGCATGTCGGGGCTTCTCTTTCCAAGGACCTCTTTGCCTCTCCGTACTCTTCCCTGCCATAGATTTGAATACTATCTTTATCCTCGTGACTTCAAAATTTTTATCTTTAGCCCAGAACTCTGCTCTGAGTTCCATTCTTCTATATCCAATGCTTTGTTGACATCAACACTAGAAAAGTCTCACAGACATGCCCAAACTTACCATGTGCAAACAATCTTTTGCCTGCATGCTCCCAAATCTGTTGCCACCCCCTCCCCATCCCACCACCACTGGCCCCAGTCTCTGCCATCTCAGATATAGCACCTCCATGCACCTGAGTCATCGTGATTCCTCACTGTCCTCACCCCCACGCCCATCTCCGTTACAATCCGTCAACAAGTCTTTTGACATAAGCTCCAAAACATATATGGAGTCCATCTATTTTTCTTCTTGTTCAGACAGCCACCACCTTGTCCAGACCACTGCCATTTCTTGCACTGCAGCAGCCTCATGACACTTCTCCCCACTTCCATTCTGGCCCATTTCCAATCATTTCACATGGTAGCAAATATGGTACTTTAAAATTAGATTGTCTCAGTTATCTCCTAAAAATCCTTCCATTGCTTCCCATGACACTTACAAGGCAAATTCCTCCTTCGATTGTAAGATCTTCCGTACCTTGCCGTGCTTCCTCTCCAAACTCATCTCGTATTACTTCCTCGCCTCACCACACTCAGCCCCACTAGGGGATCTGGTCCTGACTTTAACAAATGATTTCCTGCCCTGGTGCCTTTGTACATGGACATTCCTTCTGCCTACAACATCCCTCGCTTTGCCTATTAGCTCCTTCTCCTCTTTTAGGCCCTGAGGATCCCCTCTTCAGAGAAGTGCTCTCTCGCCGTCCTCCTCTGTTGTTCTCTGTCCCAGCCCCTTTTCTGTGAATGATATGAAGGACATATTCTTAATTATATTATTTGTCTGTTTTCTAGTCCCTTCGTCTGCCTCATGAGCCTCATGATCACAAGGACTTGTTCTCTGTTGTATCTTCTGCGCTCAACACAGAGCCTGGCACATGGTAGTCGTTGAAATATTTGTTGAATAAATAATGAATGAATAGCAATTAGTGCTAGCAGAGTCAAGAGATTTCCTTTTTATTTTTTATTCTTTTTATTGTTATTTTAAACCAAGACATGGTAATCACTAAACATAGTTTCATTTCTCTTGGACTTATTAATCAAACACTTGAAATCTAAAATAGTTTAGTTATGCTTGAAATGGTTGACCTAGAGCTTCAGAAACTGGTTTTCCTTGTGAAGCTTCCTTAGGAGGTTGCTATCATCTTCTTTAGTCCACAGTCTAGCAGATGGTTGTGGGTGGATAGTGGCATAAAATAGGCTTTAAGATTCCCAAAAGCTATTTTTCTGCTTATATTTATACAGAATTAACAGTTGTGCTCAAGTGTAAGAAAATCTGGGAGCAGATTGGGTAGCTGCTGCTTTTGTCATTGTGTTTGTGAGCTAGAAACATTTCTTTATCAATGATTGCTGTGAGACAAATCTGGGGTTTGTGATTAATCAATGTTTCCTTATGCTTTATGCTTTCCTGGTGTATTTTTGTCAAAAAATCAGATTTCAGCACACTTCTCGGGACTGTAGTGAATTGTCAAAGCTTTTCAGTTAAGCTATTTTGGAGGAGGATGCTTGCTCACACGAAAGCCATATCAGGTGTTTGCTAAAAAAAATGTAAATAATATTTGTCTGCAGCTGTTGATGTTTGACATCAGTTCTCTTCCACATGTGGCTTGACATGGGGTTAATTGTTCATCTGTACACCGTTCGGTCCTGGCTGCTTTAGCAATGCTGCTCTCAGCCTCCATCACTGCAGGTGAAATTTGTTTTGGTGTTTGAGTGATGAACCATCCTTTTCTCAAGGTTTTGCCTTTTTTCATTCTGTTTTGGGGAATAGATTACATAGAAAATAACTAAAAAGGAGCCCTACGATCTCTACCTCCAACTCTTTCATTTTACGTAGGAAGAAACTAGAACCCAGAGAGGTGAAGAAGCTTGTCCAGAGTCAGCTAGATGGTGCCTGATCTGGGACTGACCCGAAAAGGCTGCCAATTCCTGTGTGCTTTACGAATGCTCATGACCTTGGTCCAACAAATGCTTGTTAAAGTGGTTTTCAGTTCTAAGTTCTAAGTTTGGAAGTGTCAGATGGCCTTGTTACTAATAAACATTTAGATAGTTTATTACACACATTGTATAGGTTGGAGACTCTTAAAAATTGCATGCCCTGAAATTAGTATTTTAAACGTCCATTTGCAACCCAACAACAAAAAAGTGAAAAATCCAATCAAAAAATGGGCAGAGGATATGAACAGACACTTTACCAAAGAAGATATACAGATGGCCAAGAGGCACACAAAAAGATGTTCAACATCACTAATTATTAGGGAAATACAAATCAAAGCTGCAGTGAGATATCATCTCACACCTGTCCGAATGGCTATAATTAACAAGACAAGAAATAACAAGTGTTGGAGAGGATGTGGAGAAAAGGGAACCCTTATACACTGCTGATGGGACTGCAAACTGGTACAGCCTCTACGGAAAACAGTATGGAGATTTCTCAAAAAGAAATACCATATGACCCAGCTATCCTGCTACTGGGTATTTATCCAAAGAACATGAAATCACTAAATCAGTGAGACTTATGCACCCCTATGTTCATCGCAGCATTATTCACAATAGCCAAGATGTGGAAGCAACCCAAGTGCCCATCGACTGATGAATGGATAAAGAAGATGTGGTATATATATATATATATACACACACAATGGAATGCTACTCAGCCACAAAAAAAAAAAAAAAAGACAAAATCATCCCATTTGCAACAAGATGAATGGACCTTGAGGGTATTATGCTAAACAAAATAAGTCAGATGGAGAAAGAGAAACACCGCATGATTTCACTCATGTGTGTAAGATAAACAAATCTGGTTAGTGGTGGTTACCAGAGGAGAAGGGAGTGGGTTGAGGAGGGCCAAAGGGATAAAGGGGCACATATGTATGGTTACAGATAAAAACTAGACTATTGGTGGTGAACATGATGCAGTCTATACAGAAACTGAATTATAATAGTGTATACCTGAAATTTACACAATGTTGTAAGCCAGTATGACCTCAAAAAAAAAAAAAAAGCTTTCAGGTGAAAGAGTATGAGATATAATAACAATACTGAAGAGATTTAGAAGTAATATTTATAACGATTGTGTACAAGCAAATAAACTTCTGCAAAAGAAAAAGTCCATTTGCATTTAGGGTAATATTTAAGATGATCACATATGTAGAAGTTCATTAAATTACCAAAATTTTTTTAAATTACAAGTCAGCTTTTCAGAAATTTTGCGTATATTCACTAATCCAGCCTAATTTCATTGGATTACAGATACTCATTTGCATGCATTTAAATTAGATACATCTTTCAAACTAGCAATTTCACTGGAAAGTGGTAAATTAGTGGAGTAGTGAGCTCCTGCTAATGACACTCAAGAAATCTATAGAGATTGTATGGAAATCTGGACAAGATGTCTTCTTTTGACTTTATTGTATTTAAGACACCCTTGGGCACTGTTGGGGATATAAAAATTTAAAAGTCTTGGCCGTCTGAGAAAAAAGACATACACGTACCAATGAGGAGGATGAGAACAGACATCAACTGACCTGGGTCTTGGTTCCAACTCCTGCTTCTGCCAGGTGGGATATTTCAATCCCCCTAACATGGTTCCCAAGCTCCAGGGCTTCACATTACTCTTAAAATAAAACTCCAGCTCCTTCTCCTGGCCTACACAGCCCCTTCTTGACCTGCTGCCTGCCCACCTCTTAGATCTGATTTATCTTTGTCCTCTCCTGTGGCCGCAGTGGCCGCCCTTGTCTAGCTGGTGCCCGTCAAGCTTGTTCCTACCACAGAACCTTGGCCCTCTGCCCCCTCTGTCTGGAGCACTCTTTCGTCACACCTTCCCATGACTATAGCGCCTTCTTACACAGTTCCCAGCTGAAATGCCTTTTCAGGGGGCCTTCCCAGCCACCTTCTCGAAATTCTGCAGTTAAACCTTCTATCACTTCACCCTATTTTACTTTCATCATCGCGTACATTGCCACCTGAAATTACCTTGAGTATTTGTCCATTGACTTGTTGCCTGTTTCTCCTCCTAGACTGCCAGTCTCATTGGAGCTGGAAAAATGCCTGTCTTATTCCTGACAAGCCTCCTCACCTCGCACAGCAGCCTGAAATGTAGTAGGGCTCAGTAAATAGTTCCCGAATAAACAGATGAGTTGATTATGTTACATCAGGCTTTCCTGATAAGCTTTAAAAGAAAAAAACCCCTAGACTTCCAGGCTATACCTCAGACATTCTGATTCATTCTACAGTGAGTCCTAGGAATCTAGTTTTAAGTCTTGCCTCCACTCCTCAAAAAAACATTCTTACGTAATACCTACATTGAAGAACCAATGTACAAACACCAAGTGATCCCTTGGGATCGTCCACCTCCCAGTGCAGCCTGTTCCTGCTCTGACTGCTTTATTAGAAAGATCTTCCTGATGCTGAGCTAGAATCTCCATCTAATTCCCACCCATTGGTCCAAGCTCTGCTCTTTAAGGCCATACAGAATTTGTCCTCATTCATTCATTCATTCATTTAATATATATTCAATGAAGACTTACCGTATACCAGACAGTGCTGTTTAGGTGCAGAGATTCAGCAATTAAACCATTGCCCTAAGAAGTCTCCCACTGCCATCCCCATCCATCTCAGAAGTTTTCTGGTTTGTTCTTCCTGTGTTTCTCAATGCAAATACAAGCAAAACCAAAAACAAGCACGCATATTATTTTTTTCCTTCCTTCTTACACAACATGGAGCAAACTACATAATTTTGTGCCTTTTTTCATTTAAAAGTATATTCAAGAAATCTTTCTTCATCAATGCAATGAGAATTTCTTCTTTTTGTTTATAACTGCCTAGAATTCTACTGTGGGAATGTACCATCGATTATGTCCACATTGCCAGACATTTGAGTTGTTTCCAATCTTTTGCTCCTGTAAACAGTGCTATAATGTGGGTGATGGCAAACTTTTTCTGTAAAGGAGCAAATAGCAAAAATTTTAGGCATTTTTAGTCAATAGGAAAAATTAAGGATATTATATCAATACTTATGTAACACAGGAGAAAACAAACTTCCACAAACTTTTTATTGAAAAACATTCAAAATGTAATGGATGCTGAAATGTAACTTTTATATAATTTTCATGTCATAACATTTGTTTTTATTATTTTATTTATTTATTTATTTATTTATTTATTTATTTATTTTGAGGAAGATTAGCCCTGAGCTACCTACTGCCACTCCTCCTCTTTTTGCTGAGGAAGACTGGCCCTGAGCTAACATCCGTGCCCATCTTCCTCTACTTTATATGTGGGACGCCTACCACAGCCTGGCATGCCAAGTGGTGCCATGCCCGCACCTGGGATCCGAACCGGCGAACTCCGGGCCGCCAAGAAGCAGAAGGTGCGAACTTTACCACTGCGCCACTGGGCCGGCTCCAAATATTGTTTTTATGATATATATTTTTATGAAAATATGTTTGTGATTTTTTTAAGATTTTTTTTTTAAAGATTGGCACCTGAGCTAACAACCGTTGCCAATCTTGCTTTTTTCTTCTTCTTCTTCTTTTTTTCTCCAAATCCCCCCAGTACCTAGTTGTATATTTTAGTTGTGGGTCCTTCTAGTTGTGGCACATGGGAAACCACCTCAACGTGGCCTGATGAGTGGTGCCATGTCCGTGCCCAGGATCCCAACCAGCGAAACCCTGGGCCGCTGCAGCGGAGCACGTGAACTTAACCACTCGGCTACGGGGTCAGCCCCATATGAAAATATGTTTTCATGATTATTTTTATTTGGAATTTTTTCCATCTCTTTAAAATGTAAAAATCATTCTGAACTTACAGGCTGTATAAAAACAGTAGGCCAGATCAGGCCAGCAGTCCACTGTTTGTCAGTAGAGCTTAACGAACAAGCGGGATGGGATGTCACTTCTTGTATGTGCGGGTATAGCTGTGAAATAGATTCCCAGAGTGGCGTTAATGAGTTAGAGGATAAACACATTTGCAATTTTGGTAAGTATTAATAGAATGGAGGTTGTGGAATTTTGCACTCTCACCAGTAATATTTGAGCGTCCATTCCCACCCAGCCTCACAAAACTGTGTTTTTAAACTCCAGGATTTTTGTCAATCAGAAAGGTAAAATGTGGTATCTCTGTGTAGGTTTCATTTAGAATTACAATGAAAGAGATTGAGTAGCTTTTCATATATTTAAGGGCCATTTTCTTGTTCCTTCAGCAATTTTTCTATTGGATTTTTGGTTTTTTTCTCAATTTCTAGGAACGCTTTATGAAACAGAAAAATTAGCACTTTATGATAGAAATCACAAATCTATGTTTTATGACTTTGTATTTTTTTAATCATGCAAGGTTTTTAAAATTTATGTAGCCAAATATATCAAATTTTAATGCCTTTGATTATTGAGTCATTGTTAGAAAGGCTTTTCCCACTCAAAAGTTATAAAGGATCTTCTCCCTTATCTTCCAAGACTATCATCTCATATTTTTATATTTAAATATTGACCTATTTGCAGTTTATCATTTACCGGAATATGAGTTCAACTTTATCCAAAGTAGTATCGAACTTTTGTGAATAAGTCCATTTCTTCTTCGTTGATGATATACTGTCTTTATCATATTCTAAATTCTTATATATATTTGAGTCTGTTTCTGTTGGGTTTTTTTCTGTTCTATTGGTGTTATCTATTCATGTGCCAATATCTTGTTTTAATACTTGGGCTTTATAGTATTTTAAATATCTGATGGAGATAGTCTCCTGTCACTGCTCTTCTTTTTTTAGAGTCATTCTGCCTATTTTGTCGATTTTATTTTTCAATGTCAACTTTAAATCATCTTAGTTAGAGTAACCTTCTACGTCTCATTTAGTGATTTTTGGTGTAAATTCTACCCTACCTGATATGAAGGCAGGGACTCCTTTCTTTACGTTTGAATTTTACAGATATATATTTTTTAATTGACATGACATACACATAACATAAAATTAACCATTTTAAAGCGAACAGTTCAGCGATATTTAGTACACAATTTACAGTGTTGTGCAACTATCAGCTCTATCTAGTTCCAAAATATTTCAATACCCCAAAAGGAAATGCCGTAGCCATTAAGCAGTCACTCACCATTTCCTTCTCCCTCCAGCCCCTGGCACCCATCGGTCTGTTTTCTATCTCTATGGGTTTACCTCTTCTGAGTATTTTATATAAATGGAACCATATGTGACCTTTTGTGTCTGGCTTCTTTCACTTAGCATAATGTTTTAAAGGTTTATCTAGTTGTGGTGTATACCGGTACTTCATTCCTTTTTATGTCTGCATAATATTACATTGTATGTATATACCACAATTTATTTATCCATTCATTCGTTGTTGTATTTGTTTTGGGTTTTTCCCACCGTTAGGCTATTATAACAATGCTGTTATGAATATGTGTGTACACATATTTGTCTAAGTACCTATTTTCAATGCTTTTGAGTATATAATTAGGAGTGGAATTGCTAGGTCATATGATAATTCTGTTTAACTTTTTGAGGAAGCACCAAACTCTTTTCCACAGTGGCTGAACCATTTTACATTCCCACCAGCAATGTGCAAGAGTCCCAATTTCTTCACATCCTTGCTAACAATTGTTATTTTCCTTTTTTTTTTTTTTAATTATAGCCATCCCAGTGTTTGTGCAATGGTATCTCATTGTTTTGATTTGCATTTCCCTGATGACTAATGAAATTAAGTATCTTTTCATGTGCTTGTTGGCCATTTGTATATTTTCTCTGGAGAAACGTCTATGCAAGTCCTTCACTCATTTTTCAACTGGGTTGTCTGCCTTTTTATGTTGAATTGTAAGAGTTCTTTACATATTCTGGATACTAGACCCTTCTAAGTTATATGATTTGCAAAGATTTTTCTCCCATTCTGTAGACTTATCTTTTCACTTTCATGATAATGCCCTTTGATGCACTAAAGTTTTTAATTTTGACAAAGTCTAATTTATCTAATTTTTCTTTTGTTACTTGAGCTTTGGTGCATTATCTAAGAATTTGTTGCCAAATCTAGGCTCATGAAGATTTACTCCTGTGTTTTCGATAAGATTTTTATGGTTTTGAGCTCTTGTATTTAGATCATTGATCCATTTTGAATTAATTTTTGTATAAGGTGTGAGTTAGGGAACCAACTTCATTCCTTTGCATGTGATATCCAGTTGCTCCAACCCCGTTTGTTGAAGAGATTCTTCTTTCGCTGTTGAGTGTCCTTAACACTCTTGTAGAAAATAAACTGGTGGAGATGTATGGGTTAATTTCTGGATTCTCCATTCTATTCCATTGGTCTACCCTTGTCTTGATTGCCATCATTTTGCAGTAAGTTTTGAAATCAGGAAGTGTGAGTTCTCCAATTTTGTTCTTCTTTTTCAAGATTGTTTTGGCTATTTTGGGCCTTTATAATTCCATGTGAATTTGAAGATTGGCTTTTCCAAATCTGCAAAAACACTGATGGAATTTTCACAGGGGACTGCATTGAACCTGTGGATTTCTTTGGGTAGTCTTGCAGTGTTAACAATATTAAGTATTCCAATCCATGAACACGGGTTGCCTTTTCTTTTATTTAGGTCTTCTTTAATTTCTTTCAACAAGGTTTTGTAGTTTTCATTATACGAGTCTTTCACTTTCTTGGTTAAATTTATTCGTAGGTATTTTATTCTTTTGGATGCTGTTGTAATTGGAATTTTCTTGATTTCCTTTACAGGTTGTTCATTGCTGCTGTATAGAAATACAGCTTATTTTGCATGTTGATTTTGAATCCTGTAACTTTGCTGAATTTATTTGTTACCTCCAGTCGTTATTTTTGTGGATTATTTGAGATTTTCTACATATAGGATCATGTCATCTGTGAATATAGCTTTACTTCTTCCCTTTTAATTGAGATGTCCTTTATTCCATTTCCTTCAGTACAGTGTTGTATAACAGTCTTGAAAATGGGCATCCTTGTCTTCTTCCTGATCTTAAAGGGAAAGCTTTCAGTCTTTCACCACTGAGTGTGGTATTAGCTATGGGTTTTTCATAAGTGCCTTTTATCATATTGAGGAAGTGCCCTTCTACTCCTAGTTTTCTGAGTGTTTTTATCATGAAAAGGTGTTGGATTTTGTCAAATGCTTTTTCTGTGTCAGTTGAGATGACCATGTGTTGCTGTTTTTTTTTTTCTGTAGTTCTGTTAATGTTGTGTATTATTTTGATTTTCTTATCAAAGAAAAGATAAGATTGATTTTCTTATGTTGAACGACCCGTGCATTCCTGGAACAAATCCACTTGGTCATGGTATGTAATCCCTTTAATATGCTGTTAGATTTGATTTACTACTATTTTGTTGAGAATTTTTGCATCAATATTCATAAGGGATATTGGTCTATCGTATTGAGCAGGTTAATACTGGCTTTATAGAATGAGTTAGGAAGTAGTCTGTCTTCTACTTTTTGGAAGAATTTGAGAAAGATTGATGTTAACTCTTTTTCAAATGTTTGGTAGAGTTCATCAATGGTACTATATAGTCCTGGACTTTTCTTTGTTGGGAGGGTTTTCTATTACTGATTCAATCACTTTACTTGTTATGGTCTGTTCATATTTTTAATTTCTTCTTGGGTCAATGTTGGTAGTTTGTGTTTTCATAAAAATTTGTCCATTTCATCTAAGTTATCTAATTTGTTGGCATACAATTGTTCAAATATTTTCTTATATTCCTTTTTATTTCTGTAAGGTCAGTAGTAATGTCCCATTTTCATTTCTAACTTAGTTATTTGTGTCTTCTCTCTTTTTTTGTAAGCCTAGCTAAAAGTTTGTCAATTTTGTCAATTTTTTCAAAGAGTCAGCTTTTAGTTTTGTTGACTTTCTCTATCATTTTTCTAGTCTGTATGTCACTTATCTCCGCTCTAGTCTTTATTTCCTTTTCCTGCCAGCTTTGAGTTTAGTTTGCTCTTCTTTTTCTTGTTCCTTAAGGTGTAAAGTCAGGTTATTGATTTGAAATCTTTATTCTTTTTTAATGTAGGCATTTATTGATATAAATTTCCCTCTGAGCACTGTTTTTGCTATATCCTTAAGTTTTGATGTGTTGTATTTTTGTTTTCATTAATCTCAAAATATTTTCTAAATTCTCCTGTGATATTTTTTTGACTGATTGTTCAAAAGGGTATTGTTCAATTTCCACATATTTGTTAGTTTTTCAGCATTCCTTCTGTTATTGATTCTAGTTTCATTCAACTGTGGTCAGAAAAGACACTTTGTATGATTTCAATATTTTTAAATTTATTGAAACTTGCTTGTTGCTTAACATATGGTCTATCCTGATGAGAGTTCCATGTGCACTTGAGAAAAATGTGTATTCTGCTTTTGTCGGGCAGAGTGTTCTATAGCTGTCTGTTACTCTAGTTGGTTTATTGTGTGTTAAAGTCCACTATTTCCTTATTGATCTTCTGTCTAGTGTTCTATCCATTATTGAAAGTGAGCTATTGAAGTCTCCAACTATTATTGCAAAACTATCTTTCTCTCATCAATTCTGTCAATGTTTGCTTCACATAATTTTGGACTCTCTTGTTTGGTGTGTATATGTTTTTAATGTTATATTTTCTTAATGAGTCGATCGTCTTATCAGTAAATGATGTCCTGCTTTGTTTCTTGTAACAGTTTTGACTTAAAGTGTATTTTTTCTGATCTTTCTCATATAGCCAAGCCAGTTCTCTTTTGATTACTATTTGCTGAAATATTTTTTTCCTTTCACTTTCAACCAATTGTTATCTTTGGCTCTTAAGTGAGTCTCTTGTAGATAGCATATAGTTGGATTATTTGTTTTTCATCCATTCTGAAAATCTCTGCCTTTTGATTGGACAGCTTAATCCACTTACATTTAAAGTAATTATGACAAAGAAGGCCTAACTTCTGTCATTTGTCTGTTTTCTGTATGTCTTATACTTTTTTCCCCTCCATTATTTTCATGCTGTCTTCTTTTGCATTCAATTGATTTCTTGTAGTATACCATTTTGACTCCCTTTTAATTTATTTTTGTGTATTCTTAGATATTTTCTTAGTGGTTACCATGGGGTTTACAATTAACACCCTAAATTTATAACAATCTAGTTTGAATTGGTACCAACTTAGGTTCAATAGTATAGAAAAACTCTGTTCCTGTACTTCTCCATCTTTCCCCCTTATGTTGTTTTTGTCATAATAACATCTTTATACATTGTGTGCCCATTAAGAGGTTTATAATTATTGTTTTATGCATTTTTTTTTCTTTTGAGGAAGATTAGCCCTGAGTCAACGTCTGCTGCCAATCCTCTTCTTTTTGCTGAGGAAGACTGGCCCTGAGCTAACATCCATGCCCATCTTCCTCCACTTTGTATGTGGGATGCCTACCACAGCATGGCTTGCCAAGCGGTGCCATATCCACACCCAGAATCCGAACCCACAAACCCCGGGCCGCTAAAGCAGAACGTGCAAGCTTCACTGTGCCACTGGGCCGGCCCCTTGTCTTTTAAATTATGTAGGAAACAAAAAGAGGGACTACAAACAAAAATATATAGTACTAGCGTTTATATTTTCCCAAGTAGTTACCTGAGGACTTTTATTTCTTTGTATGACTTTGAGTTACTATCAAGTGTCTTTTCATTTCAGCCTGAGGGTCTCCTTTTAGTATTTCTTGTAGGAAAGGTCTACTAGCAACAACCTCCCATAACTTTGGTTTATCTGGGAATGTCTTAATTTTTCCTTCATTTTTGGATAGTTTTGTCAGATATCAGCACTTTAAAAATATCATCCCATCCCTTCTGGGTTCCACAGCTTCTAGTGATACATCTGCTGTTAATCTTATTGAGGATTCCTTGTATATGTATGACAAGTCACTTTTCTCTTGCCATTCTCCAGATTCTCTCTTTGTGCTTGCCTTTCAACAATTTGACTATAATGTTTCTCAGAATGGATCTTTTTGCATTTATCCTTCCTGGAGTTCATTAAGCTTCTCAAGTGTATAGATTTGTATCTGTTATCAAATTTGGGAAATTTTCAGCCATTGTTTCTTCAAATATCCCTTCTGCTCCTTTCTCTCTCCTCTCCTTCTGGAATTCCAGTTATGCACATATTGGTGCACTTTATGGTATCTCCTATGTCTTTGGGGCTCTGTTTATTTTTCCTCATTCTTTTTCCTTTCTACTCCTCAGACTGTGTACTTTCAATTGACTTACCTTCAAGTTGCTTTATTCTTTCTTTTGCCTGCTCAAATCTGCTATTAAAGCCTTCTAGTGAGCTTTTCCTTTCAGTTATTGTACTTTTCAGCTCCAGAACTTCTGTTTGGTTCCTTTCTACAATTTCTATCTTTTTATTGATATTCTCTATTTGTTCATACATTGTTCTCCTGGTTTCCTTTAACTCTTTGTCCATGACTTCCTTTAGACATTTGAGTATATTTAAGACACTTGATTTAAAATCTTTGTCTAGGGGCTGGCCCAGTGGTGTAGTGGTTAAGTTCACATGCTCTGCTTCAGCAGCCAGGGGTTCGTGGGTTCACATCCCAGACGTGACCTACATACCACTCATCAAGCCTTGCTGTGGTGACATCCCACATATAAAAAATAGAGGAAGATTGGTACAACTGTTAGCTCAGGGCTGATCTTCCTCACTGAAAATAAAAAAATAAAGTCTTTGTCTAGTAAGTCCAATGTCTGTGCCTCCTCAGGGATCATTTATATTAATTTCTTCTATGAGTGGGTCATACTTTCTTGTTCCTTTACATTCTTCATCATTTTTTGTTAAAAACTGGAAATTTTGAATATTGTACTGTGGTAACTCTGAAAATCAGATTTTTCCCTCTCCTTGGAGTTTGTTTTTCTTGCTTGCTGTAGGCTGTAGCTGTCTGTGTGTTTAGTGACTTTTCTAACTATTTTTTTAAAGTCTGTATTCTTTATCATTTGTGGTCTCTGAAGTCTTTGTTTCTTTACCTTGTGTTCAGCTAGTGTTTTGACAAGGATTTCCTTGAATGCCAGGACCCACCCCCCAGGGGAAAAAAAAAAAAAACAGAGAGAGAAGAGAAAGAAAACCTCCAAATATCTCCCAGTCTTTGCAGTTCACTCCATGTTGGAGCACTCCTTCAAAGTTTAGCCAGGCTATTTACAACTCTGCCTTAGCCTTCACTTCCTCCTTACAGGTAGCCTAGAAATCAGCCAGAACTGAAAGCCTAGGGTCTTCTCAGGTCTTTTCTGGGCATGTGTTTTGCCCTGGGCATGCATGTGGCTTTCTAAATTCCCCAGTATGCAAGGGCCCTTTTGAATGCTGTAATTTCCAAAAGGAACTCTCTCCCAGCTTTTCCACCCAGGCTTTTGACACTTTATTGTGTTATTCAATCATCATCTTTTGCCCCACGTAGCTGCAGGTAGTTGATTTGCCTTAAAATATTTTCAAGGAATGTCCACCACTTTTCCACCCTGAGCAAGTTCCAGGTTAGGCAAAATAAAAACAAAGCACCTTGTGTCTGTCCTTCAGGTAACCCCTAGACAGGTTAGAATAGACAAACACAATTCTTTGCAAGTCAGATTTATTCTACTCCTTCTGGAACCAGGGACAGAGTCCTGCCCTGGGGACACAGTCCACCGTCCTCAACACCATTGACATGTCACAGAAGTGGGTGAGACAAGGGTAAAGAAAAACACTACAAACATTTTCTACCATTTTTAGGTTGCCTATTTCTTGATACAGGATTCACTTGGTTCCTATTAACCTTTGTTTTCGGAATTGACATAGTCAATTGTAAAACTTTTTGCTTGACTTTTTGATATTTCTATGGAGGGATGGGTCCTGGAGCTGCCTGTATATGTCCATCAGGCAGATATAATTTTTCCCATCTCTTTATTTGTAATCTTTATCATTCACGTTATTTTGGGTGTGTCTCTCAACAGAGCATAGAGTTGTGTATTGCTTTTAATAGGTCATTTAAGTCCATTTACATGTTTAATATGAGAGAGATGTTTTGTCTCAGATCTTTCATATTATTTTCTGTTAAATGTTTGTATGCATATTTGTGCATGTATTTATGTCATCTTGTGGTCTGCCTTTTTGTTCATTTTTGTTGTTGTTATAGTCCTCTTTGTGTTCAGGAAGTCTTCTTTTTGTTTGTTTGTTTGTTTCAGTTGTTCCCTTTGCATGTATGTCTTTATATAATACCCTGAGTTCCTTCTTTTGTTAAACAATACCTTTTGGTTCCCTACTATGAATAACAATTTAATTAGTGCGTATCTTCCTTGCTCTGCTGCCCCTCTCATCTCCATCCCTCAATTTTAGTCAATAATAACTTTCTTTGTTTTTACCTTTGTATGCTAAAAATTCTTAAGCTTATGTTACTATAAATGATATCCTTTGATTCCCAGCTATTTCACTTGAGACTATCACTGCACTTATTTTACTTCCCTCTTTCTCTCCCATTTTGGTTAATTTTATTATTTCAACATTGTTAGAACACCTAACATCAACCCCTTATTTCCACATTTGTTTTAATTACTATCGTTTTTAATAATTCTTAGTATCCAGTAGATTAAAGGTAACATTTTCTAAGTGATGTTGGTTATTCTTGCAACTTTTCTTTCCAGATGAATTTTAGATTTGTTTTCTTAGGTTCTAAGAAAAACTCTGTAGGCACCTTGCTTGGGATTGTATTGAATCTGGGATAAATTGGATAGAATTTACCCATATATATCTTTGCAAGATTTTTGTTAGTCTTACTGCTAGGCATGGTTTTTGTTGCTATTGTAAATTACTTGGAAAACTACGGTTTCTTCATTAATCTATTGCTTGTTTTTTCCAGAACACCAATGGATGCCCTGACCTTTACTTCCTCTCCTTGCTCCTCTCTGTTCTTACCTCCAAATGGTTGCCTATCCTCTATTCCTCCAGTGCACCTCAGCACAGCTAAAAGGCCAGAGACATCATTTGTCTCATCACATCGACCACCCATCCTGTCAATAGCAGTCAGTGATCACATTAGCCAATCTGTCCTCAGGGCTGAGGTTATGCTTTTCAGCCTTTTCTGACCATTATGTTTCAATAAGCACCGCTGTTTTTAATGAGGAGGCTGTGGTTTTGTCTAGGCAGGTATTAATGGGACTCTGAGCTGGCAGTGGGAGAGGAGACGAGGTCAAGACATGAGACAATACGGAAGTACAACTTCCAGGATGTGGCAAGTGGCGAAATGTGAGAAGCAAGGAAGACAGAGGTACCAGGATCTTCCTCCTCCTTCAGCCTCTCAGGTTTGGTGCCATGAGCCTTTTGCTTTCCACTGCATGTTCTCAAGGAACGAAGGCCACAACCTCGGAAGTGAACACTCTCTCCTTCAATTCCCTGTCCTTCCCACAGCTCTCTGTACTCTTCCCCAATTCTGAACCTGCAGTCCTGACATCCCTTGGATTCTCTGGCTATTTGCTGCCTTCTGACAATGACGTCCTACGCCTGATACACTGTAGAGGCCCCATGAATGCTATGTGAATAAATGAGTGAGAGCTATTGGTATGTGTTATTGTCTTTGTAACCTCTTGGGCAGCTCAGATGGTAGAATCATCCCCAAAACATATTTGGCACTAGCGTGGCAAATAAATCCACACATTAGAGCTAAGAGTGTTGAATCTGTGGTGGGTCAGGTCCTCTCTTGCCTCTGGGCCTTTGTGTGTGCAAATCCCTCAGCTAGAAGCACTGTCCTCTGCCCTCAGCTACCTCTTGGGTTTTTAACATTTACAGTCCTCGAGAAGGCTGCCTCTGACTTCAGGTGAGGCTACCTTCTCTTTACTCCCTTTTCACACACCTGTACTTTAATTCATTACACAGTGACCTCATCTGCCTCTAAGCTACTTGAGGGCATCAAGGGACCTCAGGTGCCTTGTACACCAGTGCCTGGCACATATAAGGTGCAAAAAAAATAACCTGTTGAACTGAATGAGTTGCATTGCTTCTACCAATGGGAAAGAGAAAGTTGTTCCCTTTTTCAAGATAGTCCCTCTTCTGGACTATGTAGAAAGTTCTCTTACCCATCTTAAGAGAACCCTCCACTAAAGGGTCCTACTCCCAGCTCACTGGAGGGTGTGACCAAGAATTTCAGATGACGTTTGAATGGAGGCCGGTGCTCCTCACCCCTTTGACAAGAGTGTGTGAATGCAGATGGCTGCTGGCTGTGGTACCTTGTCCTCTGGAGCTCGGCCAGGTCACCCTTCCATATGTAGCCCCCACCCCTGCCCTGCCTAGACTGTCAGGGTTCCCATTAGTGAGCCTGGTGCTAGCTTTGCCTCTGTCCTTGGCATGGAATGCCTTGGCCTCTTACACTCCAGCCCCACCACCACCGTCCCAATTAGCTGAGAAGCTTTCCTGCAGCTGACACAGGGCCAGGGCTCCAGATCCAATGCCAAAAAACCTCTTGTACTAATTTATAACCACAATGCCCAAAAAGTCTAACCTTGAGGATGTCTGTAAGTCACACACATTTCCCAGGGCTGGCAGCCACACAAGAACACCAAGGGTAGATGGCGGCTCGGAAGTGGCAGTCGGCACGGTGGGCATTAGGCCATTTGAAATCTTCACTCTGGTTCCTTCACTTGCCCTTCTTTTCTGTTCCTTGTCTCTGCCAGACTGTCCATCCAGGGAGCGGTCAGTTTGGTGCAGAGAAGAAGAGGTGGGCTTTGGCAGCCCTCATGGAATGCAACAGCCGGGAAATGTTGCAAATTGCTTCTGGGCCTCATGGTCATTGCTGGGCTGCAGGAACTAAGGTACTAAGGAACTAAGGTAGATTTCTCTCTCTCTCAAGAGCATATGCCACCCTAATAAGAAAAGTGTCATCCTCCAGCAAGAGGAAGCCACTGTGTTTGCTGTGCTGGGACTCAGCTCTTGGAGCAACTCACTGTTTTATTGTTACCTTAGGATTTTACCTCCAATCACTGTTAAATATATAGGCACTGTCCAATAAAAATATAATTCAAGCCACATCTGTAATTTAAAATTTACCAGTAGCCACCTTTAAAAATATAAAAAGACGCAGGTGGAATTAATTTTAATAGTATACTTTATTTAGCCTAATACATCCAAAACATTTTAATTTGCATATGTAATCAACATAAAAATAATTACTGAGATATTTTACACTCTTACTAAGTCTGTTTAATGGAAGACTATTTTACACTTCTTTGGTTTCTAATATTTATATTCATTAAAATTTGATAAAAATGTAAAATTCAGTTTCTCAGTCACACTGGCCCCATTTCAAACGCTCAATAGCCATGTGTAGCTAGGGGCTACTGTGCTGGACAGCGCAGGTATAGTCCACTGAGAACAAGGTGGTAGGCTCAATTAAGGAGGCAAGCTTTCAGGATCTTCGTTATGCCTGTCTTAACCATGTCTTTTATTTTCTGTATTCTCGTACTTTGATCTGGAGGACCTGTCCCTCCTAATTCCTGGAGACAGCAACAACTAACTGGCTGTAAGCAAGCATGCCTTTCGTAGACAAACCCACCCATCCAGAACCCACTCCCCAACGACGTTCTCTACGGGGCCATTACACTTCGGGCCACTGTCCCTCTGCCCTAAGCACCCCAGGGCCAGGTATCACACAACTAAGGACTGCCCTGTGCCCCAAAGCCTGCTGAAATGATTCAGACTAGCCAACCCTAAGCCTGCTCACCTGGCCTCACCCCTTCCTTCTGTGGAAACCTCAATTAAGGCTCTTGTCCATGTTTTCTCCTCCTCTGCCTCCTGGTCATCTCCAGTGCTTCCAGCTGTGGCCCCCCTGCATGGCGTAGTGTGTCTCCTGTTTCCAGGGAAGGTGAGTATAATAAACTTCTTCCTTCGTGACAGTCATTTCCGTGTCTTACCATACCTGATTAAAACAAACCTGGGACCCTTAAACTGCCCTGTTCTGGGGTTCATCTTCTCTTTCATCTACCTCCTCGCCCTCCTCAGCCCTGGCATCCTTCTTATCTCTTCTTTGTTCTGAGCATGAAGCTCCTGTTGGGTTAATCTCCTGTTTCCTAAGCAGGCCCACCATGTACGGTCGTGCAAGTTGTATGCAGCAACTAGTTAGGGGTGATATCTAGTCTGCATTTGCAAGGGCAGAGGAGGCCCCTTTGTCTATGGGCCGCTGAGAGCGTCCTGAGAGGCTCTTCCCCACCATCCTACCTCCCTAATTCCAACTTATCACGGAGCCCTTCCGAGTATGTGTGCAGACCTTGTGCCTAGAAGGCGAGATCCTGCTCGTCTAGCTGCTTTGTTCTTGCACTGGAATGTATCCTTCTTCCACAGGGAAAGTCTGCAGGAAAGAGGCCTGAGTTGCCTGAAGCCACAGTGTGAAGGCAGAAAGGGTGCTTCTCTGTCTCCTTAGCCGCTCTGCTTCTGCTTCTGGGGGCAGTTCTCAGCTTCACCCATCCAACCCCACTCCCACCCTTTTTATACCAGGGAGGAAATGACCGAAAACAGCTAGAGGCAGAGCCCTTCCCCACTTGCCTCCTGCCTGTAATTCAGAAGGGCTCAAGTTTTCCAAGAATGATTCTCACGATGCTAGACTAGATCAATGGTTCTCAAACTTTAAGGTATATCAGAATCACTGGAGGGCTCATGAAAACGCATCAATGGGCCTGGCCCCAGAGTTTCGGACTCAGTAGGTCTGAGATGGGACCCACGAATCCATTTCTACCACATCCCAGGTGACACTGACGCTGTTCGCTCTGGGACCACACTTTGAAAGCCAGTGTTCTAGATGTGTAGTGCTTCAAGCATCAGCCACCACCTGAGGAAGCTGTGACCCTAGGCTTTACTCCCAAAACTTGGGTGTCCCTGATCTGCAAAGCATGACATCTGAGCTTTCTGGAAAGAGATTTTGTCTTGATGAGGGTCATTTTGTTTTCTCTCAGCAAGTCTCACATATTCTCTCTGTGAAAGCTTCTTGGACAGGAACGAATATCCAGTATTATTTTGCACACTCTGTATGTTTTGACACCCAAGTGATGATAGTAATTTTCAAAGCTTCACAGAGTGTTCCATTAAATTCCTCCTCTCTCCTACCCTCAACTGAGTGACACCAAGGTTCTGATTCCAGAACAAATAAGGATTTTTCTGAGCTCATTGCTATGGATTGTAAACATCACAGGGAGAAAAATCAAGAAGGATCTTATCTTAGAGAAATCTTTCTTCCTGGCTCTCTCCTTTCCCACTTCACAAAGATAGTGGCTTTTCAGGAACCCCAGCTCAGCTTCTGAAAGCCACAGCAGTGTCAGTGGAATACTGCAAAGAAGAGCAGCCCCCTCCCCCACTTGGTACCAGCTTTCCTTGAAAAGCCAGAAGCCTCATTAAATGACAGCACGTTGAAAATTGTCATCGAGAGACGCGATTTGCATGCATTGAAACCCCTATGTGATCGTCATTTCTGAGTGGTGACTGCCTGTCTGCAAGGACATCTTGGATGCTTCCCCAGAATGCTGCAGCCTCCAAAATTGGACCTGGTTGTGTGTGCTGACGTCTGGATATGCTGCCTCCTGGGGAGGAGGGGGTAGGGGACAGAGCAGATTTTAAAGAGCAACTTAAATTAAAACCCAAATCATCTCCAGTCTGCACAGTGAGAGCTGCCTCAGCCAGGTGTGCTTTCTCTTTACATAGCCTATAAATGACGCACAGAGATGGCCCCTGGGATGGCCTGTCACTTAACTCTTTCTACACTGACAGGCAGGGCAATCTACAGGAGCCGAACTCTGAGCAATGAAGCAGGGAGCACAGAGTGTGTTTGGAATCAGAGGTTCTGAGCATTAGAATCACTTGGAGAGCTTCTCCTCCCCAAACCAATTAAGTCAGAATCTCTGTGGTTGGGGTCTGAGCATCAGTAATTTTAACCACCACCCGGGTAACTCAAATGTGCAGCCAGTGTTGAACACCATTGCTTTAAAACCTGTCTGCCACTCGCTGGCTGGGTGATATTGGAAGGCTGTTCAGCTTCGGTTCCCCAGTGATTCAATGTGGTGGATGTTATTGGCCTCCTAGAACTGTGGTGAGTGGCAGGGGAGGTCAGTGGGTATGGATAGCTTAGCACAGTAGAGGCCTGAACAGTAGGTGTTCAGTAAATGGTATATTCTGTTTTGAGCTTGGGTTAGTAATTGAGGGAAGATCTTTGAGTGTAGAAATGAAGTGAGAAATAAAATTAAAAACAAAATCTAAGAAAAGGAAATGGCAAGTTGTGGAGTAGGAAAAAATATTCATAACAGCTAAATCTGTTGAAGGACTTGTACCCAGAATATAGAAAGAATTCCCACAAATCAGAGATAAAAAGATAAACAACCCAATAACAAAGGATCAAAAGACTTAGACTCCTCATGAAAGAAGATACAAAATTAGCCAATGAGCGCATGAAAATGTGTTCAACGTCAGTAATCATTAGGGAAATGCAGACTAAAATCACGATGAGAGATCACTTCACACTCATTGCAACAGCTGGAATTCAAAAGATGGATAATACCAAGTGTTGCTGAGGATGTGGAGCAGTTGGAATGTTCATACACCATGGATAGGAGTGTAAAATGGTACGACCACTTTGTAAATCTGTTTTGCAGTTTCTCATAAAGTTAAGTGTATATTTACAATACAACTCCAATCCCAACCCAGAGGAAATGAAAACATATGTCTACAAAAAACTTGTACATGAATGTTTACAGTTGCTCTGTTTACTATAGGCAAACCCTGGAAACAACCCAATGTCCATCAACTGGTGAAAGGATTAACAAATTATAATGTGCTACTCAGCATTAAGAATGAATGAACTACTGATACAACCACATAGATAAATCTCAAAAACGTTAAGTTGTAAGAAAGAAGCCAGACACTGAAGAGTTTATTCTGTATGATTCCATTCATGTGAAGTCCAAAACAAACAAATCTAATCCACAATGAGGGAAAACAAATAAGTAGTTATATCTGAGTGGGTGGGTGGGATCGACTAGAAAGAGGCATGAGAAACTTTTGTGGGGGTAGAAATGTTCTATTTCTTATTGAGGATGATAGATACACGGGATATGCATTTGTCAAAACCCATCAACTTGTACAATTAAACCTCTACCTTTAATTATATGTCAATTATACATCAATAAAAAAGAGTTTGGGGAAAATAAATAATAAAATCTTACACCAGAGACTGTATGTGGTTGGGTGCAAGAAATGGATACTGGAAGATGGATGAATGATGCATGGCTGCCAAGTTCAGTACCAGCTGCTTTTGCTTGACTCTGAAGAAATGTCTATGCCTAAAAGGAGGTGTAAAACATATTTACTTGTAATATTAATCAAGAATGTGAGCCCTCTGCAGAGGAATATGATCTGCTCTCTACTCAGGTAGTCTTCTTGCCAGGCTGAGAAGCTATCCATTCTCCAAGGTTTGTGAAAATACAATCTTTTGAAAATAAAACCACTCCATGTGGATTTTACCTCCACCCCAGGTGATTCCACGGAGGTAGACCAGGGATCACACTTGGAGAAACCGGGTCTAAGTCTAAAAGAAGCCTTAGTGGGAATGAGGGAGCAGCACAGGTGGCTGGATGGCAGGCCATAAGTGGAGAGAGGAATCTCTAGACCCTCTGTTCTTTGTGTCCCCTGCCACCTGCTGCCCCAGCCAAGAACTTTGTAGGTGTTCAACAGGTATTTATGGCATACACAAATAAATGGGCTAGTGAGTAAGTGAACAAATGGGTGGGAATTGGAGCAATTGTAAGGGAAAACAAGTTCCAGGATGTGGATGAGGAGAAGGCTGCTGAAGTGGAGGTGTTAGAGCAGCACAGATGGACATGAGATAGAAATCACTGAGACAGCACAAAAGGTGCCAGCATGAAGGTGCGAAGCTTCCATTGCACCCTCTATAAAAAAAGACAATCATGGTATCCACATCATGGGTTTTTGTGAGGATAACATACGGTTCATGAAAGATCATATATGTACTGCTCAGCAATATGTTTAGTGACCATCAACTGTATCATTCATATTATCACTAGCATTATTATTTGTATTATTAAGACACTGAACTGAATGTCCAGGCCCTCAGTAAATGTGCAGGGGGTCTATAGGTGGTGGCAATTGAGGCAAGAAGAGGTGACGTAGCTGGATGACAGCAGCTCAATGATGAGGGATTTTAAATAAAGCCTGTAGTCGGTGAGGGTCTGGAAGCCTTAGGGCAAGGTCAGGAGGAGGCCACCCCCTGCCAGCCTCAGAAGCTTGCCATGAAGAAGGCCCTTTCAGAGCATCCGGGCAAAGTCAGAGGCTGGTTAGGGTGTCAAGGTGGAGTCAATGCCTTGGTAAAACAGAGGTGTGATTCCCTTCATCCTGTCATTTATCACCAATCTCTGATTCTTAGCGACACAGAGAATTACATTTCTTCTGACTCTGGATCATTCTTCCAATGGTTGAATTTATTAGGATTATGGAGATTTGCCAAAACTTGTAATTTGGAGTATGAAGCTCTTACTCCTTAGATGGCCAACTCAACATTTTCTTGAGAAAAATCTATCAGATGCTGATGTTTGTTTACTCATTTTTTCCTTTAAAGAAAAATTCTGAGATCATACAAGGGATTAATCTCCAAAATATATAAAGAACTCATACAACTCAACAACAAAAAAACAAACAACCCCATCAAAAAATGGGTAGAAGATATGAACAGACACTTTTCCAAAGAAGATATACAGATGGCCAACAGGCACATGAAAAGGTATTCAACACCACTAATTATTAGGGAAAGGCAAAACAAAACTACAATGAGATATCACCTTTCACTGGTCAGAATAGCTATAAATACCGTGACAAAAAGTGACAAATGTTGGAGAGGATATGGAAAAAAAGGGAACCCTCATACACTGCTGGTGGGACTGCAAACTGGTGCAGCCACTATGAAAAACAGTATGGGGATTTCTCAAAAAATTAAAAATAGAAACGCCATACAATTCAGTTCTCCCACTACTGGGTTTTTATCCAAAGAACTTGAAATCAACAATCCCAAGAGATTTATGCACCCCTATGTTCACTGCAGCATTACTCACAATAGCCAAGACATGGAAGCACCCCAAGTGCCCATCGACTGATGAGTGGATAAAGAAGGTGTGATATATATATATAATGGAATACTACTCAACCACAAAAAAAGACAAAATTGTCCCATTTGCAACAACGTGGATGGACCTTAAGGGTATTATGTTAGCTGAAATAAGCCTGACAGAGAAAGGTGAACACTGCGTGATTTCATTCATATGTGGACGATAAACAAACACATGGACAAAAAGAACAGATTAGTGGTTACCAGAGGGGAAGGGGGCTGGGGAGTGGACATAAGGGGTAAAGGGACACATATGTATGCTGACCGACAAATAATAATGTACAACTGAAATTTCACAATGTTATAAACTATTGTGACCTCAATAAAATTTTTTAAAAAGACAAAATCGTGCCATTTGCAACAATCTGGTTGGGCTTTGAGGGTATTACGTTAAGTGAAATAAGCCAGACAGAGAAAGACAAGCACCATGTGATTTCACTCATATGTGGAAGATAAACAAACACATGCAGAGAGAGAGCAGATGAGTGGTTACCAGAGGGGAATGGGGTCGGGGATGGGGAAAAGGGCACATATATATGGTGATGGATAAAAATTAGACTATTGGTGGTGAGCATGACCCAGTGTATACAGAAACTGATCAATAATATTGTACACCTGAAATTTCACAGTTATAAACCATTATGACCTCAATAAAATAAAAAAATCACTGAAAGGCTTAAATAAAAAAGAAAAATTCTGAGGTCATAAGTAATTGAGTTTGGGTCCTCTGTTTACTTGTTCTGGCATCAAAATTTAGACGAGACTAATTTTTTTTTTAGCTTTACTGAAGTATAATAGAAAAGCAATAAACTAAACATGTTTGAAGTGTACAATTTGGTACATTGTGACATATGTATACATCAGTGAAACCATCATGGCTAGGCTGACTTTTTAAAAAAAAATTAAAGTGCAGCCATTGTCCTTTAAACACACACACAACGCACACACACTCCAGTGTTTTTGTGTGGTAAGAAGGACTAACGTGATCAGAATTTACCTTTAGGTAAATAGTACTTAGGACATGCAACACTCAAAGTTTATTGGTTTATTTGTTTCATTGTAATAAATTTTTAATTTTATATCAGTTTTAGATTTACAGAAAAGTTGCAGGGGCTGGCCCTGTGGCCGAGTGGTTAAGTTCGAGCTCTCCACTTTGGTGGCCCAGGGTTTCACAGGTCGGATCCTGGGCTTGGACATGGCACCGCTCGTCAAGCCATGCTGTGGCAGCATCCCACACAGCACAACCAGAAGGACCTGCAACTAGAATATGCAACTATGTGCTTAGGGGCTTTGGGAAGAAGGAGAAGAAAGAAAAAAAAAAGAAGATTAGTGACAGATGTTAGCTCAGGCGCCAATCTTTAAAAAAGAAAGAAAGAAAGAAAGAAAGGGCTCTTTACAGCAGTTCTTAAAAAAAAAAAAAAAAAAGTTGCAAAGAGGCCTCTCAGGAAGAGGGTGAGAAGGAACCTGGGATAGGATGCGGGTTTTGGTTGGGTAATTTGGGGGAGGGTCAAGTACGTGGGGCTTTGTTCTAGATTGGGTGCAATCAGGAAGTAGGGCAATTCCATGATTGGGCTTCTCAATAAATCTTACCTATAGGGAGGGCAGACCAGAGGGAAGCTAAAGCTGCAGCTGGTAAAGAAGCAGCAGTCCACAATTTCAGAAGAGAGAGAAAATGAGAATGAGAGAGGGAGATGGAGTGATGTCTTGCTCAAGCCTCATAAATTCCAGTTAATACCCTCATCTTGATGCACTTTCTCCTGACCCTGAGCCCTAACCTATCGTTTCTTACTTGGCTAGATCCTCCTGGTTTCTTTGTCTCCCTTTCCCGCTTCCTCTGAGCCTCCTCAAGGCAGGACCATGTGCCCGAAGCACTCTTTTTCCACCCGCTCTACCTCAGCTAGTTCTGTCTCCTATCAAGTGAGAATTTCCAAAATTCCCACCCTTCTGTGAAGTTTGCCTGAGTCTGGTAAAGAGGAACCCGCAGCTTTTCTTCACCCAAGTCAGGTTGCATGTGGCACTCCCACGGCCTCACTTGTCAGTGTCCCAGAGCCTGGTTCACATTGTCCACACACACACACCTGCTGACCTGTCTGTGGTGCAAACCTCGTTGCCACTTGGCCTTTGTCTAATGGTGCTTATCCAAGTGGCCTTTATTCATTTTTCTATTTTAGGTCCCAAATTCCTGGAGGTCGTGGGCCATCTCTGTGCATCTGTCATAAGAGTCGAGGGAAAAGAGGCTTGCTGGCTGCCCCAGAGCTGAGGCACGTTTCCTGTGTTCGGTCAAAAGTGAGTGGACAGAGGTGCAGCGCCAAGGGACTGTGGTATCAGTTTGTACACCTGGCTGTGCCTTATTAAGCTTTTCAAGGTGTGCCTGCTTTATTAGCTCCTTGAGCTGAATGACCATGTATTTGTTCTTTCCTTTCTCTACCCCAAAGTATGACTGCCAATGAGACATGAGTATGCATGGGTGATGGGTGGCAAGCTCCTGTGTCACAGTCACTGGCCAAGAAGTTTAACAGCGATGGATTAGACCATCCACTGGGCTGGGACTCGGGCAACTAGTTGGTAAGAGAGATGACTGATAGCCTGAATGATAAGCGGTTGCTGTAGGAAAGCTCAGAAACTTAGACAATGATATGGAAGCTCTGTGAGTCCAAGGAGCCGAGTCCAGAATCTGATATCAGGAAGGAAGCAACAGAAAAATACTGAAGGTTCCAGCCAGCAGCTGGACTCAGAATCCAGGAGCATTCTCGAGATAGCCAACACAGCAGCAAGGAGGAAGAGGGCTGGCACACAGGCCCAGAGCAAAGGCCCCCTCATCACACTTCCTCCTCCACAGGCGCAAGGACAGACTGGCCGGCATGTGCCTGCAGCCAGAGGTAGAACTCGGGGAACATTCTTGACTCAAGCAGAGAGGAGGATGGCTGGGCCTGAGGCTCTGCAGGGCTTTTGGTCCTCTTGGCTTCTTCATCTCCTTGTTCATCTTGGTCTGGCCTCTGCTCCACAGAGACCTCACTGGGGGGACGCTCCACCTGGGTAGCTCACTGTCTGCTGGTCACACTGTTGTCTGGAAGTGGGCAGAGTTTACAAGGAGGCAGCTGGTAGGTGCAAGCAGCAGGTGGAAGCAGAGCCTGGGGGTCAGCAGATGGAGAGGGCTGGTGCCCAACTCTCTCCAGAAAGAGTTTTTGCTGATCCTCCAGGGCTCAGCTGCCCGATGTCCATTAGAGCTCAGGGCCAAAGCGCTTGGCAGTTTCAGCAGTAATAATGGTATTGAAGAGGAAATGGGGTCAATGCAAGAAAGTAAAGTGCTGGCACACTTACTAGCACTCCTGTTAAAGAATTTGGAAAAGCTCAAGAGTTGCTGAAGCAGCTTAATATTTTGTAATAAATATTAAAGGAAGGTGAATGGAAGAATGAAGACTGACGGGGCCGCCCCAGGCAAATGTGCAGGCTCTGTCTTCAGTTCACCCCTTCTTGTTGGGGCCTCATTCCCTGTGTAAATCTCTCCACCCAGTATCATCAGTGACGTCAGCATCTACTGGATTAAGCACCTATTGGATTGAGTACCTACTGGACTGAGCACCTACTGTGTGCATGGCATATATGTAGGCCCTGGAGATGCGAAGAAGGAAGTGTGGACACCCCTACCCTCAAGGGGCTCACAGTTGGTATGGGGAGGCATCATATAACTCTCAGAAGGGAGCCTAGACCAGGGCTGGATGAGGGACTGGGAGGCTGTGGCTACCCCGCTGTCACCCTTGTATGACAGATGGGACAGTGTTTTTCCTTTAATTTCAGTGTCATCCTTGATTGACAGCTACTATCATGTGACTGCCTTTTCTGGCCACAGCAGCACGTTGGCCAGGGTCCTCAGGAATCGTCCACAAGGTTGTTAGTAGCATTGAGTCAGGAACATTGGGCAATTTACTAGTCCTCTCTGACCTTCAGTTTCCTCATCTGTAAAGTGAGGCAGTTAGACTTTTGAGCGGGACACTTATCCAAGGCCTCTTAAAGGCAAAGGAGAGTGGTGCTTCTCCTACTTTAATGTGCATTTGACTCACCTGTGGATCTTGTTAAAGTGCAGATTCTGGTTCAGTAGGTCTAGGTGGGGCCCGAGAGTCTGCGTTTTGAACAAGTTCCCAGGTGATGTGATGCTGCTGGGGCAAGGACTACACTTTGAGCGGAAAGAAAGATGATCACATCTCATGATATAACGGGGAGATCCAAGGCTTTCAGTTAAATAGCCCTGGATTTGAAGTCCAGTGCTGCTACTATGCAGTCTTGGACAAGTTCTTCAACTTTTCAAAGCCTCATTTTCCTCATCTGTAAAGTGGCAATACCACCCTCCTTGCAGGGGGTAGTGCACCCCTCTTGTTGGGGCCTCATTTCTTGTGCAAATCTCTCCCACCCACTATCATGTGGTGGGATAAGTTAGATCATGTGGTGTAGCATGGGATAAATTAGGTAATGTCTGTACAATGAGTAGCACAGTGTTGGCATGCGGAAAGCACTCGATCATTGACAGGCTCTGCCTGGTCCTCCCTTGCAGAAACCTCTGTACACATACATAGCCACCACCATTAAAAAAGAATCCAATTAATTTCTCAGCTCTCCCAGGGGAAATTTGCTGAGTCTGGATGCATGGATGTTGGTGTTGCATCGCAGAGAAGCAGGATCTGCCTGGAGCTCCTTTGGATTAAACATTGCCATTGTGGTCAGGGTCTGCCTTCTTGTGAGTAAGATGCGGCAGGTGCGCTCTTGCAGGTGGCCCTCGCTGCCTGTAACCCCTGCACCCTCAGGACGCCTCTCACATGCCCTCACTTACACTCTGATCAACTGTTTTCTACTCTAACTCCTGAGTGTCTTCAAGTCTTGTAGGTACACCTCATGCAGTGATGCATCTGAGGCTAATTCTTCAATTTGGTTTAAATGTATTCTAGCCTGACCAGTTTCTTAAAGCTGCCTCACAGAAACAGAGGCAAAGCACTTGTGACCTCAGCTACCCCTATCTTGTTTATTCCTGGGTGTACTACCATCAAGGATTGCACTGATTGATCTTTGCCTTTGAGCTCCAGAATTTAAAGACTTACTGGTCTTGGAGTTCCGTGCAAAGTGCTCCTCAAGTGCGTTCCTGGCCAACCAATTCCTCTTTTGCATCTGCTCCGCAAACCCAAAGTATCAGCAAATTGCTGTCAGCTTTGCTTCCCAAACACATCAGGAATCAGATCCTCTCCCTGGGTGAGGACCGAGGACCTGCTGCCCTTGTTCAAACCTCAGCAATAACCACGTAATTGGTGTCCCTGTGTATTAGATTCCTAGGGCTGCCCTAACAAAGTACCACAAACTGGGCGCCTTAAACAACAGAAATTTATTCTCACGGTGTGGAGGCCGGAAGTCTGAAATCAAGGTATCAGCTGGGCTCCTTCTGAAAGCTCTAGGGGAGGAGGCTTCCTTGCCAAGTCCAGCTTCTGATGGCCCCGGGTGTGGACTGTGGAGTGGGCAGAATAATTCCTGTCTCTGCCTCCATCTTCACATGGTCTTCTTCCCTCTGCCTGTCCTGTGCCTTCACTTGGCATTCTCCCCGAGTGTCTGTCTGTGCACAAATTTCCCTCTTTTTGTAAGGACACCAATCACATGGGATTAAGGCCCACCCTAATGACTTCATCTTAACTTCATTATATCTGCAAAGACCCTGTTTCCAAACAAGGTCACAGACACAGGTACTGGTGGTTAGGACTTCTACATATCTTTTGGAGGAGGAATTCACAATTGAACCCATAATATCCTGCTTCCCCACTTACCTAACACCACCTCATTTCCCACACATCTTATTATATTGCCGATTAGATCATGTCACTCCCTTGTTTAAAACCTTCCACGGCTTCCCATTACATTTAAAAAAACTCAGCACTCCTATTGAATACTTTTTACCCTGGCCAAAGACCCTAATGAGTGACCTGGACCCTGCTGACCTCTTCAACTCCATCTCCTACCACTCTCTAATTTACTGCACTCCGGCCATGCTGGTCTTGCTGTTCCTCAAACTCTCAAGTTTATTCCTGCCTCAAACAACCCCTCTGCCTGACATGCTCTCCCCCTACATAGATATGGGGCTCACATCTTTGCATCATTCAAGTCTCAACTGCTCAAGTGCCGCCTCCTCAGAGCAGTCTGCTTCATTTACACCATCACGCGGATTAATTTTCTTGGCTGGCTTTATTTTCTCCATAGCACTCTTCACTATATGATGTTACATATTGCAGCTTTGTGCACTGCTCACTGTCTCTGCCTCTACCAGACTAGAAGTTCCATGAAGGCAGGTTCTTCAGCACTGCTATAGCTACAGAACATGGATCATGGCAGATACTCAATCAACATTTGGTGAATGGATTAACAAATACACTGCCTCAACTGGTGAACTTTTCTCTCTTCTTCAACAAGGCCATCTTTGCCTTTTCTTCATAATGCACCACCTTCTCCACTTTACCTCAGTACACTTCCAATGTTATTAGTTAACCAAGTAGTAGTGAATTATTTCATTTGCATGGATTTTGGGGACTGGGGGTCCTTGATAGTCATTTTCTTGCATTTCTAACAAGACCTTTTTTGTAGCAGTCTCCAGGATTCTTGTAGTTTTTTGACCTTTAAAATTCTGCCAGCGTTGGATTTTTTATTCTGCATTCACTAGTATTTAGTGGTTCATCTTCCATTACCCCAGGACCAGCATCTGTTCCCTCCTCTAGATTTCCATCCTCATTCTTCTCTCTAGTTCAGGTCTTCAGTCTCTTACCTGGACCATTGGAATAGCCTCCGCACCTTCAGATGCTCCCCCATCCCATCCATTTTTTAAAAAACAGCCCTATTGTGATATAATTCACATACTAGACATTTCACCTGCTGAAAATATAGAATTTAATATAGAATTTAATGACTTTTAGTATATTTACAAAGTTGTGCAACCATCATGACAATTTTAGAATATTTTCATCATCCTAAAAAGAAACCCCATGGTTATGGGGTTTCTTACCCTTAGCCTTTACCCCCCAAATCTCCCATTCCCTCCCCAGCCCTAGGCAACCACTAATCTACTTTCCGTCTCTATAGATTTGCCTCTTCTGGGCATTTGATATAAATGAAGTCATTCAATATGTGGTCCTTTGTGACGTGGCTTCTTTTGCTTAGCTTAAGATATTCAAGGTTTGTCCACGTTGCAGCATTTATCACTACTTCACTTCTTTTTATCGCTGAACAATAATCCATTGTGTATAAAACCACAGATTTTTAAAAACTTCTTCTTGGATAAGTTTAAGTAGTTTGTATTCTTATAGGAATTTGTCCATTTCATTTAATTTATCTAATTTGTTGGTATACATTTGTTCATAGTATTCCCTTGTATTCTTTTTATTTCTGTAAGTTCAGTAGTAATGTCACCCCTTTCATTTCTGATTTTAGTAATTTAAGTCTTCTCTTTGTTTTTCTTGATCAGTCTAGCTAAAGGTTTGTCAATTTCACTGATCTTTTTGAAGAATTGACGTTTGGTTTCATTGATTCTCTGTATTTCTTCTATTCTCTTTCTCTCATCCTTCTTATTTCCTTCCTTCTGCTAGCTTTCTTTAATTTCTCTTCTTTTTTCCAATATCTTAAGGTGGAAGGTTAGTTGTTAAGATCTTTGTTCTTTTTTATTATAGGCATTTACAGGTATAAATTTCCCACTAAGCACTGCTTTAGCTGCATTCTATAAGTTTTGGTATATTGTGTCTTCAATTTCATTCATGCAAAAGTATTTTCTAATTTCCTTTATGATTTCTTTCCTGATTCATTGGTTATTTAAAGTACATTGTTTAATTTCCACAAATTTGTGGATTTCCCAGTTTTCCTTTTGTTATTGATTTCTATCACTTTGTGATCAGAGAAGATACTTTGTATGATATCTATCTTTTTAAATCTATTGAGACTTAACTTGTGGCCTAACATGTCATCTATCCTGGAAAATGTCTCATGTGCACTTGAGAAGGAGGTATATGCTGTCATTGTTGGCTAGAGTGTTTTGTATATGTCCCTTAGATCTAGTTGTGATTGTGTTTTTAACTCTATTTTCTTACTTATCTTCTGTCTGGTTCTTCTCAAATTATTGTTATAGGGCTGTCTATTTCTCCCTTTAATTCTGTTAGTTTTGCTTCATATATTTTGCTTGTCTGTTATTAAGTGCATAAATGCCTGTAATTTTTATATCTTCTTGCTGTATTGAACCTTTTACTATATATAATGTACTTCTTTGTGTCTTGTAAACTCTTCTGATTTGAAGTCTATTTTGTCTGATATTAGTATAGCCACTCCTACTCTCTTTTGGTTACTATTTGCATGGAATTTCCTTCTCCATCATTTCACTTTCAATCTATTTGTGTCTTTGGATCTAAAGTGAGTCTCGTGTAGACAGCATATAGCTGGATCATGTGGTTTTTAAAAAATCCATTCTTCCAATCTCTATTTTGATTGAAGAGTTTAATCCACTAACATTTCAAGTTATTACTGATACAGAGGGACTTATTTCTGTTGTTTTGCTATTTCTTTTCTGTATGCCTATAAATTTTTGGCCTTCGTTTCCTGCATTCCTGTCTTCTTTTGTATTTAGTTATTTTTCATAGTGAAACATTTAAATTCCTTTCTCATTGCCTTTTGTGTATATTCTTTAGATATTTTCTCAGTGGTTACCATGGGGATTACATTTAATGTCCTAAAGTTACAACATTCTAATTTGAGTTTATACCAGATTAATTTAAATAACATACAAAAATCTCTGCTCCTTTAACAGCTCAGTCCCCACCCCTTTCAGTTGTCAATGTTGCAAAGTTAGATCTTCATGCATTGTATGTTCAAAAACAGAAACAAATAATTTTTAAAAGTGCTTTCATCTCTAAAAGGGCACATATGTATGGTGATGGGTAAAAATTAGACTATTGGTGGTGAGTATGATGCAGTCTCTATGGAAACCAATATATAATAATGCACACCTGAAATCACACAGTATTGTAAACTAATATGATCTCAATAAAATAATTGGAAAAAAGGCATTAGTCTCTTAAATTACGTAGAAGACAAAATGTGGAGTTACAAAACAAAGTTACAATAATACTATTTTTAGACTAATAATTGTTTTTAAAAATGTATTAGTCTCTTAAATCATGTAGAAAACAAAAATTGAAGCTCTGTGCCATTGTTACAATAACACTAACTTTTATGATTGCCTTAAAAGTAGTTCCCTTTACTATGATCTTTGTTTCTTCATATGGCTTCAAATTACTGTCTAGTGTTGTTTCATTTCAATCTGCAGGACTGCCTTTAGAATTTCTTGCAGGTAAGAGCTATTGGCAACAAACTCCCTCAGCTTTTCCTTATCTTGGAATGTCTTAATTTCTCCCTCCCTTTTGAAGGACGGTTTTACTGGATATAGGATTCTTGGTTGACAGTTTTTTTCCTTATAGCACTTTGAATATATCAACCCACTGCCTTCTGGCCTCCAGTTTCTAATGAAAAATCTGTCAATAGTCTTATTGAGTCTATGTGACAAGTCACTTCTCTCTTGCTGCTTTCATAATTCTCTCTTTGTCTTTGTCTTTTGATAGCTTGATTATAATGTGTCTCAGTGTGGGTCTCTTTGAGTTCATCCTACTTGTGGTTTATTGAGCTTCTTGGATGTTTATATTCATGTATTTCATCAAATTTGGGAAATTTTCAGCCATTATTTCTTCAAATATTCTCTCTTCCCCGTCTCTCTCTCTTACTTCTGGGACTTTCACAATGTGTGTGTTGGTCTGCTTGATGGTGTCCCACAGGTCCCTTAGGCTCTGTTCACTTTTCTTCAATACTTTTTCTTTGTGTTCCTCAGACTTGATAATTTCCATTGTCCTATCTTCAAGTTTGCAGATTCTTTCTTCTGCCTGCTCAAATCTGCCTTCGAATCCCTCTAGTGAATTTTTTACTTCAGTTATTGTACTTTTCAGCTTCAGAATCTCTTTTTGGTTTCTTTTTCGGTCTTATATCTCTTTATTAATATTTCCATTTTGTTCATACATCATTTTCTTGACTTTCTCCACATCTTCCTTTAGTTTTTTGAGCATCTTTAAGATGCTAATTTCCCCTATATATGAGTTTGCTTTTGAATGTTCTAGTCTTCAATGTCTTCTTCCCAAAACAGGAAAAAGAGGAAAATGAAGGGGGAGGAAAAGTGCCAGTCCTTTAAATGACCTGGAAGTCAGTTTAGCCAGAGGAGGAGGGGCTTACAACAAATGAGGGGAGATGCATCAACAATGGCCACCACCTCTTTGTCTGTACTGCTGTGATCAGAAGCATCAATCAGTGATCAGGGCACAGATCCCTGATATTTGGAGGGCAGAATGCTTTTTGCCCACCCTGGTTCCTGCAAGTTGTGTGCAAGCTGCTCCAGGTACATGTGTACAGCTGCCTGCCATGGGGCTGAGGGATGGAGGATGGACAGCCATTATTGTGCCAAGTACTGAAATTGAAACTAACTGCAATTTACCATCCAAGCCTTCCTCTGGAAGTTGCAGACCTTCAGTAGACTCCAGAACTTCAAAATGGTTTCGTAAGAGAGTTTCTGCTAGTGCAATTAATGTCTAGGTGAGGAGAGAGATTTCTGGTGCTTCCTATACTGCCACCTTCCCAGAATCCTCTAAGGGTTAGTTTTTTAAAGCCAGTCTTTGAGGTTTGTTCTAATCCCAGGCAGGCTGTTTTTAGCAGTCTCTTTCTCTAGTTCTCTCTGGTGAACTAGCTAGGCTATGGTTTAGCTTATTGCTCTTAATTAAAAGGAACTGATGTTTTCTAGAGCACTCTTAGGCTTGAACTACTGCACACTCTGTTTCAAATAAAACCAGTTCCTTTTATTAGAGCTTTGGCACTCTCTTCTTCTGTGGGCTGCATCTTCCCCTGGACAAAATCTCTGAGCCACTACTCTGAGCACTGGCTGGTGTGGTTTCCTCTGGTATTCTTGGCGTACCTCTACTTTACAAGTGAGCAAGCTGGAATGAGGGTGATTAAGGCCCCAGTGTTCTTGGTTTGTTAGGCCTTGGATAGAATTTCCATCCTATGGGTTAAGGCTGGATGAAAGAAAAGAGCTCACCAGCAATTTAGCCTCTTTAACTTGGAGTTGGAGTGGATGAGAAATGCTGGTGGCCTGCCTCTCTCAGTAAGATATGGTAACCATTGATTGGGATGTGAGGGGAGAAGGAGCCTTGTCTTCTTGACCTTGGAGTGGAGCTCCCATCAAGCTGAGATGGGATACAGAAAGGGTCAAGGCTCAAATGCCACAGGCACTGGTTGTTCTTATCAATCTTAATATATTTTCTTGAATAAATGTTTCTTCATTTCTTGTATGACCTCAGGACAATTTCCAGAGGCTTCAAATGGTTGTTTTAAAAATAGTTTTCACCACCTTTGCTTATTTTCCTGGAGAATGGGTCTACTCAGCTGCTCATGTTCCATCCTGGAAGTGGAATTTCCTCCCTATCCATTTTATACCCTGCTGACGAGGTAGTTTTCTTTGGCGCATTTTGATTGATGTCATTACTTTGCTTAGAAAATTTCAAAATTCCTGTGCCAGGGACTACTGGTTGAAATTTAATATCCATTTCCCCCTTCCTACTCAATCGCAGAATCCCAGTGTTGTTTAGGGGAGCAATGCACCCAGCTAAAAGACTATAGCAGCTAGGTGTGGTCACGTAGATGTTCTGGTCAATGAGTTGTAAGTGAAAGTGCTGCCTTTGTCTTGAAGAAAGCCACTTAAAGGGAGCTGTTCAGTCAGAATTATGACGCTGCTTTTCCTGTTGACTAGAATATAGTCTTGATGGCTGGTACACTAGTAGTCATCTTGGACAATGAGGTAATCTTGAGGATGGAAGTCACACACTCCACCCCTTCACCTTGAGTCTGTGTTTGTCCTTGGGGCTGAGGTGTGTTTCCTGGAGGCAACAGATTGTTGGATCTTGTTCTTGAATCCATTTTGCCACTCTGTGTCTTTTTATTGGAGAGTTCAATCCGTTCACATTGAGAGTGATTATTGATGCATGTGGACTTAATGCTGTCAATCTGTTGCTCATTATCTTGTTTTCCTGCGTTTCTTTTCCTGTGTGCTTTAGACTACCCATTTAATACTGCAATTTCTTATGCTGGGTTTCTTAGATTTTTCCTTATTTATGATTTGTGACTCTGTTCTGTACTTTATTTTAGTGTCTACCTTGAAGTTTGTATTTAGAATCTTGTGTATAATATAGTCTATTCTCTGGTGGTCTCTTACTTACTCGACCAATACTGATTTAGACCCTTTGCTCTTCCCCTCCTAAATAATTATTTTCATTTTTTATTCCAACTCGTCTTATTAATTTGTAGTTAGAGTGCTAAGATCGTCCTTGTTTTGGTAGTTTCCTTATTTTTACCCTAATGCTATAGTTGAATATTTGCTATCCTGTTCTGGTTCTATCCATCGGTCTCCCTAGTCTGTGGCTTGTGTCCCCTTTCTCCCTTTTTTCTTTTTTCAAGTATGAGAGCCTTCTTGAGGATTTCTTGTAATGGAGGGCTTTTAGTTACAAATTCCCTTAACTTTTGTTTGTCTGGAAAAGATTTAATTTCTCCCTCATATCTGAAGGAAATTCTTGCTGGATAGAGTATTCTTGGCTGAAGGTTTTTATCCTTTAAAGCTTTGAATATATCACTCCATTCTCTCCTAGCTTGTAGGGTTTCTGTAGAAAAATCCGCTGACAGTCTGATAGGGGCTCCTTTATAGGTTATTCTCTTTTTTTTCCTTACTTCCCTGTGTATTCTCTCCTTATCATTCCTATTTGCCAACTTTACTATTATGTGCCTTGCGGTGGGTCTTTTTACATTGACAAAGAATGGCAGAGTAGAAGCAGAGAAAACTTTTTTGCTTTGATTACTGTGTCCTTTGTCATTTTCTGGAGATGCCATATCAGCACTGGATTGCCTTCTTAAAAGAGTATAAATCCTTGTGTATGTAAGCCACTATTTTTCTCACGTCACCTCCTCTATGAAGCTTGCCTGACCCTTTCACAGCTAGAAATGTTTTCTCTTTCCTTTGAATTCTCATAACACTTACGTCTAACTCCCTTTGGCACTGATCCATAATGTAACATTCCCCCTTGTATTAATGCTATTAGGTTTATGCTGAAAGAAACCAGATGACCAGCCTAATAAAATCTAGCCCAGATTCTCCAAGGCTGGCTATGGGGGAGGAATTACCAAGTGAGGAGTGCTGGCTGGACCTCAAAGCCCTCATTCCTGTTCTGAGATTCTCTTATTTCTGGGGTATTTCTCACTAATTGCTCCTTCCACCTATAGGCTGGCCTCAGGGACCTCTGTTTTACTTTTCAGGGTTCAGCCCAAGTAAGAGGACATACAACATACAATCCTTCCCTTAATTCTACTATTCCATTTGGCACAGCTGAGAAGATTTTTTTTAAAGGTTATTGAAAGCTCAGGGCAACAAAGGGAAATAAACAAAGACAGCACAACAACATTAGGTAATCTATCTTACTCATCTTTAGTGTGGGGTCCCTGCTACAAGCTTTGCTGCTTCCAGGTAGCAGATCTTTTGGTCTCTTGCCATCTTTAGATCCCAGTGGCAAAACTATCCAGATGCAGCCATTACATGATCTTAAAGCCTTTGGAATATGAAGGTAGTGGGCATCTGTATCTGGCATGCCCAAGCTGAGACCTGGATCCTAATGTTTTTGAAAGTTTGATAATTAAGAGGATAAAAACAAACAGCCTCAGTCATTTAAAAGCTGCCTTCTAGGGGTAATTCTTTTCACCTAGAATTACATTCAAGTGAAAATTTTAATAATGCAAGTGTAAAGCAAAGATCCTCTTCTAAATGAAGGTGTTTGAGACTAGTTCCAAGGAACTAAACTTTCTTAGAATTTAAGATAGTAAAATGTTGTCCTCCTGGATGCCGAGTTGTATCTCTGCAGACTTTGATTGCTTTTGGAGAAAATGCCCTTAACGAGGGAGGGGACAATAATGATGGCAGAGCTAGCACACAGCCTGGGTCTTGGACTTGCACAGAACCCCTATATTAGCCACAGGGATGCAAGTTAGGAGATATTGGAAATGTTTTCATGGAAGAATTTGTGAGACTCAGGGCTTAAGGCAAATTCTTAGGGCAGGTCACAAAGTGGGGCTGAGAGTTAATAATAATAAAAAATAAATATAATAGTAGCAAACCCTTCTGTAGTGCTTATTCTATGCCAGGCACTATGCTAACAATTTATATGTATTGTCTCATTAATCCTCATAGTAACCTTTGAGGTAGTATGATTATCATCCCCATTTTACAGATGAGGAAATTGAGGCACAGAGAGGTTAGGTAGCTTGTCCAAAGTCACTCAGCTAAGAAGAAGTGAAGTTGGGATTGAAACCCATGCTGTCCTGCTCCACAGCCGGGGAGCTTCCTCTCCTTACTGTCCTCTTAAGGAAAGTGTCCCTGTCTTTCCACCCTTACATGAAACCCTGAGCTCTTGTCAATGGCATTTCCTCTCCCTTATGAAGTTGAATATTCTTGATGAACAGAAAAATAGGTGATTTCATCTATTTACTCTTCATCTGGCCACTTTATTGAATTCTCATATTAGGTCTATTAGCTTTGTAGCTGACTCATGATTTGGTGGGTGGTAATCATCTTTCCTGCAATTATGTATAATTTTGTTTCCACTTTCTCTACAGCGATGCCTCCCACTTCTGTTGTTGTCTTACCACATTGGCTATAGTTTATGGAACAATAACAATGGAATTGTTTTAGAGTGGCTATTGGAAGGATAGATATGAGATCAGAGCACAAAAGGGCAGAGAGAGCAGTTAAGAAGCTACGGCGATGATTTAGGTGTGATATCATAATGGCTGATTCTAGGATGATGGTTAGGGAATAAAAGGAAGGGATATACAGGAAAGATATTTTAGACAAAGAATTTACTGGACTTAGTGACGTCGGTGAGCAATAAAATAAATATATTCTACCTGAAATCTTGTGCTCTATCTGATGGTGAAAATTCAGAACAGATATTAGTATCTATTAAAAACATATGTCTGGTCATCTAAAAGGAGGTAACAGGAAGAAAATTATTAACAAGTTCAGTTTATGACAGCATTAGCAGGTATGCATAGATAGATATAGATATATTCTATCAATTCTATCTTTATCTATATATAATCTATCTACTTATACATCCATGGATCTTTCTATCTATGAATAGATTCATGTATGGAGCTATCTAATTTTTAAAAATCAAATCCCCACGGCTCAGTCTTCAATCCTTGAACTATCCAGCCCCATTGCATGTCTGCCCTCTCCAGACTCAGAAGCTTCTCTTTTTCCCTCAAAACCACCATATTCTTCCCCATCATGTTTTTCCTGTATTCTACTCCCTATTTTTCCACCCGTCTTAGTTTAAATGATGCTTGCTCAGCAAGCCCTTCCCTGATCGTCCCAGCCCTCCAGCCAATACTACCATACATGCTGCACTTTTCTTTCCAAAGTACTTGCTGTAGTTGTGATTCAATAGGTATTTGTATGACTGTGATGTCTGTTTCCCTCACTAGACCACAAGCTCCATGAGAGCATGAACCAAGGCTGTGCTTGTTCCTACTGATCCCTCATGCCTACACAGTGCCTGGCATATAATACATAGCCCATAATGCTTGTTGAATGTATTCATGACTATCAAAAGCATATCTTACTTAAGTAGCACTTGAATAGAGCTTTCCTAGTTTACAGAGTAACATTTTGTCTGTTGTGCCCCATCTGGTCTTCACATCAACTCTGTCAGAGATACAGATACAGGACATCTAGCTGGCACCGTGCGGGTGTACTGTATTTTCACCTGCATCACCTCACTCGGTGCTCACATATACCCTCATAACTCCAGCAGAACCGGGCTCTGAACATGACATACTCTTTACACATGTGGGTCCTTCTCTCTGCTGAGCACGTCCCTCCACTGTGGATGCCATTGGGCCCCTCCCAAGACCCTCTCTACCAGCTCGTGCTCCCCTCCCCTGGGCACTGGGAGTGTTGGCTGTTAACAGCTCCAAGCTGCTCTCTTCTTTAGAGAATTGCTGTCCTCCTAACCTGGGAAAGGACAGCACACAGCCAGTGACTGACTCACACAGGGGTGCCAAAGGCTACTCCCTTGCCTTGAGGTAGTGAAATTCAAATGCTGGAGTTTCCTGTGGGACCAGGCTGAAGCCAGTCTCCTGCAGAGCCCCCACCTTATGCTTCATTCCCTGCTTCCCTCACTCTTCAAGAAACCACTTCCAGGGGAAGCCCTGTCTCAGGCTCTGCTTCTAGGGACCTCAGCATAAGACACAACTGCCTTGTCCACCTTACACACCTCTCTTCACCTGCAAAGCTTTTCCATGACAGAAAACCTTCCCATGCCTGGAGGTGGTAAGACCGGTGAGTGCAGGCAGCTTGGTCCTCAAAGAGGAGGCACCCAGGGGCCAGGTGTTCCCAGCAGGCTAGCAGGTGTGGTGGAATCTCTACAGAATCAGCATTTATCGAAGCCACTCTGCCAAGGTCCAGGGATAAGGAAGCCAAGAAAGGACCTTCCTTGAGTTACTGAGGCACACGCCTTCATTCCTTGGTGAACTGGCCTTCCTGAGAGAAGCAATACTCACTCCTTAGCCTCCCTTCTCCCACTTCCGCTGAAAACAGAGGAAGGGGTGTCCTTGCATTATACATAGGAGCTTGCAATCATGCAGCCCCACTATCTCAAGTCCCATCATCACTGGACCCCTTCATGTCCAGGCTTCCAACAGAGAGGGCCAGCAAGGACCTGGAACCTCCTCCCACCTGCCTGAGGCTTGCTTCCCTCTTCCAGGGTGCTGACAGTGGGCATGTCTGCCCACTCCTCTTCCCCAGGGAGAGCCTACCTGTCTCCCACAAGGACATGGCTATACTCTGCAAATGCCACAGGTCCTCTCCTCCAAAGGTAGGAAAGCAAGCCCCAAATTCACACAATTATTTTCCCCATCTTTGTTTCTTCACTAGACTGTAAACCCCAGGAAGGCAGACACATGTCTTGATTATCTTAGTAGCTCCTGTGGCAGAAAGAATATGAATTTTGTTTTTGAGTTGGAAGAGTCCTCAGAGATATATAATACAATTTCTTAGGACAGAATCTTGTGATCAATTTCATTAAATGAGTAAATGAATATTTTCTTTCAAAGAAGATCTGGCAATAACTCAACCCAAAGCATATTAAGGTGGGTTTGCTAGTTAGAGTCAAGTTTGTTTATATTTTAGGGCAGGGAGGCCTATAAACTCCATAGACATCTTTTGTGTGTAAATCTATCCTAAGGCTTCCCTGACATTTTGAAGATAGGAAGAGAGTAGGCTATGGTGAGACCCCTCCAGGCAGAACAAGAGCCTTTCACACAAAAACTTGTTTTGTCTCAAGCATGGAAAATCCCCAAACCATTTCCGTTTGGTTTTGGAATAAAGAGAGCCATTCCCAGTCCCTTTCTCTCTCCTGGTCCCAATCCTCTTCACCTTCTGACGCCTTCTGCTCACAGAAGGAGACTGCAGATAGTCACAGAGCACACGACCCACTTTCAGATGAAGGGGAGTGAAATTTATTAATTTTTTTCAACTATACTTATATACCTTTTTTGCTGAAGAAGATTTACCCTGAGCTAACATCTGTGCCCATCTTCCTCTATTTTGTAAGTGAGTCGTCTGCCACAGCACGGCTGGCAATTGGTGTAGGTCTGCACCCGGGATTCAAACTCATGAACCCGGGCCACCAAAGCAGAATATGTGTAACCTTAACCACTAGGCCATGGGGGCAACCCCTTAACTGTACATGTTTTTATTTTATTTTATTTTATTTTTTGAGGAAAATTAGCCCTGAGCTAACATCTGCTGACAATCCTCCTCTTTTTGCTGAGGAAGACTGGCCCTGAGCTAACATCCATGCCCATCTTCCTCTGCTTTATATGTGGGATGCCTGCCACAGCATGGTAATGCTAAGCAGTGCATAGGTCCACACCCGGGATCCGAACCGTGAACCCGGGGCCGCCAAAGCAGAACATGTGGACTTAACTGCTATGCCACCAGGCTGGCTCCTACACGTTTTTAAAAATAAGTAATCTTCCCTCCCTCACTCCCTTCCTTCCTCCCTGCCTCCCTGCCTCCCTGCCTCATTCCTTCACTTCTTGTGCTAGTAAGTGGTCTCCATGTATCCACACCTGTTTCAGTCAGCTCAGGCTGCCATAACAAAATATCACAGACTGGGTAGCTTAAATAGCAGAAATTAATTTTCTCACAGGTCTGGAGACTGGGAAGTCCAAGATCAAGGTGCTGGCAGGGTCGGGTTCTGGTGAGAGCTCTCCTCCTGGCTGCAGATGGGCACCTCCTCACTGTGTCCTCACATGGTGGAGAGAGAGAAGAATCACTCTCTCTTCCTCTTCTTATAAGGCCACAGTCCAATCAGATTCAGAACCCACTCCTATGACCTCATTTAACCTAAATTACCTGCCAGAGACTCATCTCCAGATACCGTCACATTGGAGGTGAGGACTTCAGCATATGCATTTGAGGGGGACACAATTCAGTCCTTATTTATACCCTTTGCCCTATAACTGCAGTCCCCTCTCACTCTGTCTCTGGTCTCAGCCATGTGGCCTGATTTGACCAATGTTAGCAAAAGTGAGGCAAGCAGAGGCTTGAAAAGTACACGCACATTTGCATTTCATCTCGTACACAATTGAGCTTGCTCACTCTCACACCTCTACCTTGCCATGACAACATGCCTGGGTTCCCCTCCTGGAGTGATGCCAGAGACACACGGAGAAGAGCCAAGACCCTCTTAGAACCAACTGACAACTGGCTGATCCCCTGAAATGTGAGAGAACCCAGCCAAGGCCAGGAGAGCCTGGCCTAGTCCAGCAGAGCAGTCTGGTGACCCATAGACTGGTGAGAAACAGTACATGATTGTTGTTTTAGCCTGCTGTGTTTTGGAGTGCTTTGTTACCCAGCAATAGCTAACTAATAGCCTCCCTCCCTTCCTTCCTCCTTCCCTTCTTCTTTTCTCTTTAATTATTTTATGTGTATCTTTGTGAGTTTTCCCCCCACATTTCTTCTGTCAGAGTTTAAGGATTGAAGCACATCTCCAAATTTCTTTTAATTCCTGATAATCTGAACTGGAATCGTACCCACCACCCCTCTCAGGCCTTTACTTTTCTTCATTCTGCACTTATTACTGTGTGACATATCATGTCGTGTACCTATTTATTTATTGTCTACCTTCTCCAGTAGAATGTAAGCCAGTGAGGGCTTGGACCATGTCTATCTTGTCACTGTTGCATCCCCAGCACCTAGAACAATGTTTGGCATTTAGTAAATATTTTATAGATATCTGTGGAATGAATGAATATCTGCAGATATCTATGGAATGAATGAATAAGTAAATGAATAGCTTTTTCAAAACACTAGAACAAAGATCTCCTATACAAATATATGTATATATATATATATAATCTCTATCATATATGATATGATCTCTATCATATATATACATATATATATGTACAGTATGTGTGTGTGTATGTATAAAACTGAGTGTTTATAGTATGGATTAAATAGAGTACAATAGACCCTAGGATTTTAAGTTTTGAGGCTGATGCTAATATTTTACTGAGGTGGCCAGATGAATGCCAGTAAAAGTGGACAAAGAAACAATATAAACTGTCAGTCTTCATGAATCAGAATTAAAAGGCTGAATGTTGCCAATATGTGGATTGTAGGAGTAAGAAGTCCTTCAAACAGGACTGGGGAATCGTTTGCCAAACGGGTTCAAGCTGTTGCCTTGCTCACAACTGCAAGCTTATACTAGCAGAGCCTAGAAGCTTCACTAAGTGTTGTCTGGGCTGGGTTTTTAAAGTACTATACCAAATTCATATCTTTTGTGAGTCAGTTTAGAGTGTTTTATCTAGTTAATTCCTTGAATTCTAATTATTCAATCACTCTCTCTCACCTCAAATGGAAATGGGTCATTTAAGAAAAAAATAAAGCCACCTTTAGAGCCCTAAGTCATCCACATGGCAAGTGGACCAAGAGTCAGTTGGCTTCCCAAAGCAGAAGCTATTGGCAGCAGGCTGACCAATGGCCATATCAGGGCTCTATTAGATCTGGATTTTACTGACTGTCGTTCGGTAATTTATGAGTGTGTGTGTGTGTGTGTGTGTGTGTGAAGTTGGCAGGGAAGAGCAGAAAGCGGGGGCATTTGACTCATAGGATTTAATCTGAAATGAGTGATATTCTGGAAGGCACACAGTATTGAATATTGCTGCATCAGTATCCATTTGGGGAAGAATTCAGGGAAAATGATGAGTCTCTCTCATGACCTCTCTTACTCCCCAGGCTTCATTGCTATCAATGACATGATGTTCTTCCAGTGCTACCCCCTCCCTGGGACCTGCCTCCTCCCCCACCAGCCCCACCTTAGTTCACTAAGTTAAGGGATCACTTCTGACAACTGCGATTTTTGATGTTGCCCTTGGGCAGAGTTATTTGTCCAACAGAGTCACCTTGCTTGAGCCGAGCCCGTCAGAGTCTTTCTCCAGAAACTGAAATCAGGGCTGAGAGAGACAGAACTTTCATAATCCTTCAACTTATTGGATATACAAACTTTTGAGCTGGCGGAGCTGAATATCCTGTGATAAAGCCTGGAGAAGCCAAGGAACCCAATTTGCAGAGAGAAAAAGAAGCAAGCATGTGCCCAGACTGGAGCAAAGACAAGACAGAGAACAAGACAATGTTCAAGTCCCAGATTCTAGTTTACTTCTGAGCCCTGTTGCAGTCCAGCCTTATTTCTTCAAGGATTGCAATTAACTCCCCCTCTGCTTTCTAGAACTAGCTCAAGTAAACTTCTGTTGCTTGCAACCCAAAGAATCCTAAGTAACACACCCTGGATTATGCACCTCCATTGCTGCAATTCATGGTGTGTCTGGTTCCATGCCTGGTGGAGATGATATCTGACTCTCATGCTGATAGACCTGAAATGCCAAAGATCAAAGGAGCCCAAGATGCTGGAGCTATTCATCCAAGTCTCCACTTAGTAAGAAGAGCTGTCTGGCTCTGCTGGACAGTGAAGCCAAAGGGGGAGGATCAGAGATCCTATGGAGAGAGTGATGAGTCTTTCCAATTCTATCCCTGGATTTGTATCTCATTGGTATTTCTAACTGGGCTTAGAACTCTTCTTTCATCTGATTACTCCCCTACTTAAAAACTTCCAGTGACTTCCTACTGCCAGTTGACGCCACCCAGACATCACGACCTGTTGTCTAAGGCTCCTAATCATTTGACATAAAGCTACTTTTCCAGTTTTAGTCCCCAGAGGTCTCCATTCAACTTTGCACTTATTTTTTTTTTAATTGAGTTAGTGATAGGCTACAATCTTGTGAAATTTCAGTTGTACCTTATTGTCTGTCAGTCGTGTTGTAGGTACACCCCTTCACCCTTTGTGCCCACCCCCCACCCCACCTTTCCCCTGGTAGCCAACTTTGCACTTCTTGTTCCCTGAAGGTACAATGTCGCATGCCTGGTACCCCCGTCACTTTCAGCAGGAAGTCTATACCTGGACACTTTTCGGGCTTTGATTTATGTTGCCCTCCCTGAAGAATTATACACATCTACCCTCCTACCAGAAAGGATAAGAGAATCTTGCCTTCCTTATATACATTACAACATTGGGCGTTATTATTCTTTGTAATCTTCGTCAGTTTAATAGGCATTCCTTTAGTTACTAATGAGCCTGAATAGTTTTTCATGCATTTAAGGATAATTTGTAATTCTTTTGTGTACAACCACACGTTGCGTAATGACAGGGACACTTCCTGAGAGATCGTCGTTAGGCGATTTTGTCATTATGCCAACACCATAGAGTGTACTAACACAAACCTGGACGGTGTCGCCTACTGCACACCTAGGCTATATGGTACTAATCTTATGGGACCACGATTGTATATGCCATCCGTCCTTGACTGAAATGTTGTTATGCTGCACATGACTATACTGAGTTTTTATGCTCTTGGCTAGTTTTTCTATTTTGCATTTACAACTGTCGTATTGATTTGTAAGAATTCCTTATTAAAGATATCGACTCTTTGTCACATATGTTGCAAAAACCTTCCTTGGCTGATTGTTTTATTTTATTATTGTGTATGATTTTTGATGTATGGGAACTTATATTTTTATGAAATTTAACATATTGCTGTTTTCCTTTCATGGTAGCGGTCTTAGTTTTTTTGGCTTAGAATGGCTGTTATTTCTCTTTTTGGCTGTATATCTTGTCTCCCAACTAGACTGAAGCCCTTTGAGAGAAGGGTCTGTTTCCAAAGTTGTACTCCTCGACTCTACCCTCTGCCCTGTTTTCAGTGTAAGGGATCAGTAAGTAACAATTAAATCATTTATTGGTTGTTGTGACAGGCAGCCATCTAAGATGGCCCCCAATGATCCAGGCCTCATGATACTCATACCTAGGTGTAATCTCCTCCTTTTGAATGTGTGCTGGACCTAGTGCTTTGCTTCCTATCAATGGAGTATGGCAAAAATGATTGGATGAGGTTAAGCTATAAAAGACTGATTTCTGTCTTGTTTCCTCTCTCTCCCTTGCTCTGATGCTGCTACTGCTCTCGGGAGGCTCACGTGGCAAAGAACTGAGGGTAGCCTCTGGCCAACAACCAGAGAGGGATGGGGTCCTGCCAATAACCACAAGAGTGAGCTTAGAAGTTGATCCTTCCCCAGCTGAGCCTTGAGATGCTTGCAGCCCTGGTTGCATGAGAGAGAGAACCTGGGCCACAGGCCTCAGCTGAGTGATGCCCAGACTCCTGACCCACTGTGAAATAACAAATGATGTTTTAAGCCATGAGGAGTTGGGATAATTTCTTATGTGGCAATAGATAACTAATAAATTGTTGAAAAAAAGGTTTCTAGTCTTTGGATACTTTTCTTTGACCTCTGTTGAAGAAAACCTCATCTCATTTACTGCTTCAAAAAGTAAAGGAGAACCACTTGATGGGGACCATTTGGTAGGGAATCAAATCAACCTTGGAAGTCTCAGCATCTTTACTTAATGTATTTACAAGGAATTGATTTGCTGAGAATCCTGCTGTATTTCTCTATTATGGGCATTAGAAAACATGTTTACATTATTCTTCTTTCCCGTAGTGTCTGAGGAGGATGGAGCTGCTGACTAGAGAAGCCCCCTGTGTTTTGCTGAGCACAGCAGTGTGTTTGGGGCTGAAAGTCTGAGACAGAGCTGGGGCACTATGGATTGGTTCTGTCTGCACCAGGGAAGAACAGTGCCAAGGACGTCAGGACCTGGAGAGAAGAGTCATGTTGGGTGTCGAAAGGGAAAGGGACCCTCTGTGGTGCATGATGGAGATGGGGCTTTGGAGACATGAAGTCTATTGAATGATTTGTAAGCAGTTCACTGTGGGGTGTGCAATAGGAATCCCTCATCTCTGATTCTTGGTACATTTTTAGTAACTTTTACATTACTTTTTAATCCTTTCCTGAGAGGAGATTTTTAGACAAACTACCATGTTAAATTCTGTCTCCAAATGGGGCCTGAATGAACTTAGCCACAGTTTCCAGAAGATGAGGGAATTGCTGACATCCAGGTCACACTGGGATTGTGGTGAGTCTGCCCTGAGAAGGACAGGCGGCTTTCATGCCCCTCACCTCCTAGAGCTCGGCTCCAACCTAGGCCTGGTGCCCAGTGCCTGCATTCTACTTTGTGATTGCTGGTCTCATTCACAGGTGCCCTCACCTGCTTTCCCAGGACATGAGACTTTGGCTTTGCTCTCTCCTCTCCTCTCCCTCTGTAGACTCAGAGGTTTTCCATTTTATTTGTCCAGAGCCCTGACTATTTTTTCTGCAAGAATTAATAGTAAATGTCTAGGGGGCCCACCCACAGCTGAGTGGTCATGTTTGTGTGCTCTGCTTCACTGGCCCGGGTTCACTGGTCAGATCCTGGGTGCGGACCTGCACACCACTCATCAAGCCATGCTGTGGTGGCATCCCACACAGAGGAACTAGAATGACTTACAACTAAGATACACTACTATGTACTGGGGCTTTGGGGAGAAAAAAGGGGAAAAAAAAAACAAAGAGGAAGATGGCAACAGATGTTAGCTCAGGGCCAGTCTTCCTCACCAAAAAGCATACCTTTAAAAAAAAAAAATTAGAGGCATAGCCTTTAAAAAAAAAACGTTAAAGGTCTAATCTACTGAAACGAATCTCAGTCAATGTGTCAGCTCTCCTAGAAGAGAACGGGCTTCTCCTTCAGATCAGCTAATGTCATGATAACGGCAGGGGACAGTCTTTGCTGCTTCTCCACGGAGCTGGGTTATCTGGACATCTTGAACTGAGGTGTGAAATTTAAAAGACATCCAGATTTTCTATTCCATGGCAATAGATTATTTTTGCAAGTTCAAAAGGGACTTTTCAACATCTTTAAAAACATTTCATCTATTCATTTGGTTTTTAATCTTTGCTAAGGCCGGGTATTTTTTGTACTTATTGAAATGGAGCTGGGCCCGGGCAATCAGAAATGATTAAACCTGCATGGGAGCCTGCAGACTCCAGGGTCTGAGTTAAATGGCTATCCCGGTGACTGCCGAAGACGGGGAGCTGATGTGAAAATGGAAGCAATTACCTAGATCATTCAGGCAGAAGAATTTCTGAGGCTTTTTTTCCTTGAACAATCCAGATAATTGCTTCAATTTACACTTCTTACTGGCAGTAGAGACTGGGACAGAAACTGCTCCCTAGGAGCAGGCCGAATAGAGAGAAGCAGAGTGCTCAGAAAATCATTCTGATAACTCAGGAGAGGAAAGGGGGGTGGGGTGAGGGGAATTCATGTGCTTTGGACTGGATTTCTATCAGGCTTGAGCAAGTCAAAGTGAGGCTGTTCATTGTTGCCTGAATGATCCAGATAATTCTCCATTTTCTGTTTCATGTCAACAATGAACATTTAGGGCCATGCAAGTGTTGCTGGTGGAGGCGTCGGAAGAAATTGCGGCTGGGGAACTTTGAGTCTGTTGGAGGCCCTTATCCTGGGCTAGCTAGTGAATTCCTCAGTTCATTAACTGTCCTCAAAGGGCCTGTAAGTCCTTGCTACAAGCAGGCTTTGCTGGGACAGGAAGAAGAGGCGTGGACTAGGCGCTGTCCTGGAAAAGCATACTGCACCTGATAATTTAACCATGAGCAAAACTCAGGGTGGCAGGACCTGATCATTCCCTGAAGCAAAGGATTCACTTTACTAGGACCCTTGGGGATTCATCGCTGCAATGGGAAATTCACACTTGTTGAATGAATGAATGGTGAATGAATGCATGAAAGACATTTATTGAGTTGCCACTTTGTGCCTGGAATAATGTCAGGCCTTGGAATAAATTAACTTTATATTAATTTACGCCTTTCCTTTTTTTTTTACTCATGTTTTTTTGGGAGAGGTGATTCCCCTAATCCCTTCGCAACCTCTCCCAGACTTCATCACCAAAGCCTTTTCTCACATATTTCTCTTTCAATTCTCACTTATCCAGATGAGATAATATTTTTTAGCACCATTTCAATGGATGGGGTAAAAAAAAAATAATTAGAGAAGTTGAATACATTTTCCAAAGTCACCAAACTTGTTGGCAGCAGACCTAAGATGAAAGATGCAGGATCCTGAGCCCACGGCTCCATCTACCATGCAACGTCATCATTTTCAGGTTCGTGGATTCATTCATTTGTCCTTTCATTGTCATGATCACAATGGATGTGGACTGATCGCTCAGAAAATATTTATCAAGCATGTTAGTAATACATGATCCCCACAACATAGAAAAGGAGCAAGACATACACATAAGACATTTAACATGAAGAAAAATACTGTGAAGTAGAAAGAACCAGGGAACAGTACCAGACAATAGGAATGTCATCGCAAGGCAACCCCAGTGCTCAGGTGCCAAATCAGAGGGACTGATGGCCTGAGAAGGCAGACAGCCCTGAAGGCTAGAGCTGTTCAGGAAGGTGTTTTTTAAATTCAATGTCTTCTTCTTTCAAAATTATATATACATATATATATATATATATATTTTTTTTTTTCTTTTGGTGAGGAAGATTAGCCCTGAGCTACATTGGTGTCCATCTCACTTTATTTTGTATATGAGATGCCTGCCACAGCATGGCTTGGTGAGCAATGCATAGGTCCATGCCTGGGACCCCAACCTGTGAACCCCAGACCGCCGAAGCAGAGTGCATGAACTTAACCACTACGCCACTGGGCCAGCCCCTACATATATTTTTAAATTGAGATATAAGTGACGTATAACATTGTATTAATTTCAGATGTACAACATAATGATTTGATATTTGTATATATTGTGAAATGATCATCACAATAAGTTTAGTTAACACTCATCATCATACATAGTTACAATTTCTTTTGCTTGTGATGGGAACTTTTAAGATTTACTCTCTTAGCAGCTTTCAAACATACAATACAGTATTGTTAACTATAGTCACCACGCTGTACATTACATCCCCAGGACTTACTTATCTCCTAACTGGAAGTTTGTACCTTTTGACCCCTTTCACCCATTTTGTCCCCCATCCCCTGCCTCTAGCAACCACCAATCTGTTCTCTGCAGAATCTATGGATTTGGTTTGTTTTTTCTAGATTTCCACATATAAGTGAGATAATACATATTTGTCTTTCTCTGTCTAATTTATCTCACTTAGTATAATTCATCCATGATGTCCCAAATGGCAGAATTTCCTTCTTTTTTATGGCTGAATAACATTTCATTGTATATAAATATACCACATCTTTATCCATTTGTCTGATGATGGGCACTTAGGTTGTTTTTCTGTCTTGGCTATTGTAGATGATGCTGCAATGAACATGGGGATGCAGATAATTCTGGTTTTTATACTGTGGTAAAATACACATAACATAAAATTTACCATTTTAACCATCTCGAAGTGTACATTTCAGTAGCCTTAAGTATATTCTCAATGTTGTGCAACCATCATCACTGCCTAGTTCCAGAACTTTCTCATCACCTCAAAAGGAAGCCCGGTACCACAGAGGTTTTATAGAAAGTCTTATAGACTCTTGAGGCATAGCTAGGATTTAGAGAGGCAGACAGGTGAGAGGAATCCACTGGGCATGTGTAAAGAGTTGGAGCTGACAAGATGGGTCTGCTATTTAAAGAATGGTGAGGAGTGAAGGTTTGTGAGCAGTAGGGTTGGGTGACCCATGTGGATCTTCCCTGTATAACAGAAGGATTTATCCTCCCCTTTCCCTTTCAGGATCACCTTCCTCTAAGATCCCCTTTCCTCTGTGGGTGTTCCTAAACCCCTCTCAGCTCTGCCGTGGAGTCTCCACTCTCTGCTTGGGTCGCCACCTGCATCTCCAGGAGTCTGGACCCCTGCTACGTGCTGCTGCTGCTCTATCCATGCGGGCCTCAGCCAGGAGCCGGTGGTGGGCAGCCCTTTTTGTCCCCACCCTGGGCTGTAATTCCTCCAAGCATCATTGACAGAAGACTGCAGGGTGCAGAGACTTCACCAATGGAGATTACTGGAGGAAGTTTCACCATGGGGGGAAACTCTCAAAGCTAGATTCCAATTTTGACTTTTCCCAGAGTCTAAGGGACCAGGATCATCCATAGGACACATCAATCCTCACCTGTACAATTTCTGAGTCTCACTGACTGACCAAGTTGAATTGGCAGTAGCATTTAGACAAGTTCTCTACAATAAAAATATAATGTGAGCCATATATATAACTTTAAATTTTCTAGTAACTGATTAAAAATAGTATTAAAAAAGATAATGTTTTATTCAATTATCTAATATATTTTATTTATCCTAATATATCCAAAGTATTTTTTATTTCAACATGCAACCAATAAAAAAAGAATTATTAATAAGATATTTTACATTCTTTCTCATACTAAGTCTTCAAAAACATATTTGTATTCTACATTCAAAGAACATCTGGTTTTAGATGCTTAATTTTCATCAAAAATACTTGATCTGTATTTAGATTTCATAAAATTTACAGTTGAGAAAGATTCACAGACCAAGTTGTTCCAAACAGACTTAAAATTTTTAATAACCAAATCAAGTATCAGTTTCTAAATTTAAATTTATTAAAATTAAGTAAAATTAAAATTCAGATCCTCAGTCACACTAGTCTCATTTCAAGTGCTCAGTAGCCTGTGGCTAGTGGCTGCCTCATTGGATGGCACAGATCTGGAGAGCCTAAGGCCAGCAGAACCAAATGCAGTAATTGCTACAAGTTTTTGGTTTGCCATGTGCACAAAGATGGTTCCAGGTTAACCCAGTGAGAGAAGTCTTCAGTTTGACCATCAAAATTTTTTCATGATTGGATCCCAAATTGCCTTTTGCCATAATTTCTCATTAATTCCATTAGCTTCACAGAGGTTTGCTCACTGCTCTTGGGCACGTAAGCTTAATATGATCTCCAGACTGTGGCTCTTGCTCCCCTCCTCCCTAGATATACTCCGGTATCAATCCCCTTTCAGCTGCATGTTCCAGAAAGTTGACTTAAAGATCAGACAAGTTTACTGGCTCAAGAACAAGAAGTCTAGAGTAAGGTGGGCTCTGGGTTGGTGGATCTCATTGGCTCAATTATGTAATCAAAGACTCAGGATTTTTGGTCTCTTGGCTCTATTGTCCACAGCTTGGCTTCATCCTAAGCCTTGTTTGTCTGCAGTCACAGAATGTTTCAGAAGCAATTGCTGTTGAATGTCATCCTCTAGCTGGAGAGGGAAAAGTGGGGTAATAGAATCTCTTTCCAAAAATTTGGCAAACTTTTCCCTTTATTTCCTTGGCTTCATCCTGCCCATCTCTGAGGATGCGATGATCATGTTTGGCTGAGACTAACCAAGGCCCATCCCTGGAGCTGGGGACACTTCTCCAAACCATGTGATTGCTACACTACAGGGAGGGGTGGAATGGATGTCAGGGAATCAAGACCAACTTCCCAAACACCTCTCTTCTCCTTTCTACTTTCCTCTTCCCTCCTACTAAGGAACTCTATTATTTATTTATTTATTTTTCCAGCTTTATTGCAATATATTTGGCGTATAACGCTGTGTAAGTTTAAGGTATACAGTATATTGATTTGATACACTTACATATTGCAAAATGATCACTACTACAGCCTTAGCTAACACCTGCACTGTGTCCCATAATTACCATTTCTTCTTTGTGGTGAGAACGTTTAAGATCTACTCTCTTAGCAACTTTCAAGTACGTAATACAGTATTATTAACTCTAGTCACCATGCTGTGCATTAGATCCCCAGACCTTATTCATCTTAGAACTGGAAGTTTGTACTCTTTGACAAAATCTCCCCATTTCCCCCACCCACCCCCTAGCTCCTGGTAATTACCATTCTAGTCTCCTTTTTTCTTTATCTTTTTTTGATTGAGCTATAACTGATGTATAATATTGTATTTGTTTTAGGCGTACAACCTAATGATTTGATATATGTATATTGTGAAATGATTATCAGGATAAGTTTAGTTAACATGTATCACCACATGTAGTTACAAGTTTTTTTCTTGTGATAAGAACCTTTAAGATTTACTCTCTTAGCAATTGTGAATATACAATACAGTATTATTAACTATAGTCACCATGCAGTACATGTCATCCCCAGGACTTATCTCATAACTGGAAGTTTGTACCTTTTGACTACCTTCACCCATTTTGCCCACCCCCCACCTCTTGCCTCTGGTAACCACAAATCTGATGACTGTATCTATGAGTTTGGGCTTTTTTAAAGATTCCACGTATAAGTGAGATCATATGGTATTTGTCTTTCTCTGTCTGACTTATCTTGCTTAGCACAATGCCCTCAAGGTCCATCCATGTTGCTGTAAATGACAAAGTTTCCTTCTTTTTTGTGGCTGAATAATATCTCATTGTATATCACACCTTCTTTATCCAGTCATCCGACACTGGACTCTTAGGTTGTTTCCATGTCTTGGCTACTGTAAATAATGCTGCAATGAACATGGGAGTGTAGATATCTTTTCGAGATAGTGATTTTATTTCCTTTGGGTAAATACCCAAAAGTAGGATTGCTGGATCATATGGTAGTCCTATTTTTAACTTTTTGAGGAACCTCCCTTTATTCATAGTGGCTGCACCAAGTTATGTTCCCACCAACAGTGCACAAGGGTTCCTGTTTTTTTTAAGTTATGGTAAAATACACCACAATAACATAAAATTTACATTATACCTTATAGCATAAAATTTGCCATTTTTACCATTTTTAAGTGTACAGTTCAGTGGTATGAAGTACATTCACATTGTTATGCAATCATCACTAGCATTTATCTCCAGGACATTTTTCATTTCCTCCAACTAAAACTCCATACCCATTAAATAACAACTCCCCATTCTCCCCTCTCCCAAGCCCCTGGCAACCACTGTTCTACTTTCTGTCTCTGTGAATTTGACTACTCTAAGTAGCTCATGTAAGTCAGATGATAGAATATTTTTCCTCTTGTGACTGGCTTATTTCACTTAGCATAATGTCCTCAAGGTTCATACATGTTGTAGCATGGGTCAGAATTTCCTTTCTTTTTAAGGCCGAGTAATATTCCACTGTAGGTATATACCACATTTTGCTTATCCATTTATCCATAGATGGACACTTGGATTGTTTCCATGTTTTAGTTATTGAGGATAATGCTGTCGTAAACATGGGTGTACAAATATGTTTGAGTCCCTGATTTCAATTCTTTGGAGTGCATAACCAGAAGTGGAATTGCTGGATCATATTGTAATGTATTGTCAATTTTTTGAGGAATGGCTATACTATTTTCCATAGCTCTGCACTATTTTATATTCTTACCAGCAGTGCACAACAGTTTCAATTTCTCCACATCCTACTCAACGCTTATTATTTTCTGTTGTTATTTTTGTTTTTTGCGTTTTTTTTCTATAACAGCCTTCCTAATGGGTGTGAAGTGGTATCCCATTGTGGTTTTGATTTGCATTTCCCTAATGATTAGTAATGTTGAGCATGTTTTCATGCGCTTATTGGCCATTTGTATATCTTCTTTGGAGAAAAGTCTTTTCAAGTCCTTTGCCCATTTTAAAATCAGATTGTTTTTTCATTGTTGATTTGTAGGAGTTCTTCATACATTCTGGATATCAATCCTTCATCAGATATATGATTTACAAATATTTTTCTCCCATTCTGTGAGTTGCCTTTTCACTCTGTTGATAGTTTCCTTTTGTGCATAAAAGGTTATCATTTTGATGTTTTTCAATTTATCTATTTTCTCTTTTTTTATCTTTTTATCTTTTTATCTATGTCTCTTTTTCCTTTTTTAAATCCTACCTAGCCCATCTCTTTGATTAAGCATTCTCAGCCATCATTGAGGACTCTGACCTCTGTATTCCAACTTATTTCTAAGTTTCTGAAGGTAATGACGTATTGTGCAACTTCCTCTTAAGTGTTTGGGGGGTATATTAGCTCCCTTGAAAAGTGTTGACTTAATAAACCTAAATATATTTAGTGGCAGCAAATGTTATTTGTTCAGTTAATAGTTGATGGGTGGATAGATGAATGAATAAATGAAGAGTGAATCCAGGGACATACAGTCAGGTCTCTCTTCACCCCAGGTTATTCACATTCTGATATTCTCAGACAAACCACTGTGTGCAGGGTACTGGGCATCCTCTGGTGGGCTCAGGGAACAAGGGGATTGGACTGCCCTCTTCAGCAGCTTGTGAAGTTGACTCCTGAAGACGGTGGCTGTCTGAGCCAGAGCCTGAGAACTACTAACGTGAAAACGGAGGAGAATGTGGCACTTGGGCCTTCTTTAACCTACTTTCACTGCATCTGAGAACAGGAAATCAAATTAGTCCTGCTCACAATGGTTTATAAAACTGATTTTAGTAGATCTATCTTCTCAGCGAGGCAGACAACCTGTGTTCCCAGGTACACCTGAATTTAAGTAACAGATGTATTCCTAAAATTAACTCAATTACTCATTTATTCAGCACCTAATAATAATATCATATACCATGTATGTGTTGGGCACCATGCTAGGTGTTTTAAAAGCAGTATTTCTTCTAATTCGCTCCAAAACTCTATATGTTTTTATTCCAATGATAGAGATAGGGAAACTGAGTCTTAAGGAAATGAAATACCTTGCCATGGGTCCCACATGTAGTAGTGGAAGAGCTGGGATTCTCACTCAAGAAGAGCATCCTCTTAGTTGGATTCCCTATTTAGTACGCTGCCTACTATGCGCTAGATGCTAGAGACATAAAGACGAGGCGGCTATCATTGCCCATGGAAGTGTAGTGATAGAGGTGTGCACAGGAGATTAGGAGGACAACAGGGAGGACTACCTGCCTCTCTGGGTGTTTAGCGAGTCAGGGAAGGCTTCCTAAGGAGGTTGAGCTAGTCTTAGAGGAAAAGGTAGTGCTGGAAAGGAAGAGTAGACATCTCATTGTTCTGCCAGCCCAGCACCATGCCCTACTAGGAATGATATCCCTCTTCTTTCGAGAACCTTCCCACCGTGGGATTCCTCTATGATCTTACAAAGTCCCTCACTCTGGTTGAGTGGTCTAGGGGTTGACACCAACCTAAGGCCAGGCCAATCATAGAGTTTCCCTAGGATTTTTCAAACCAAAACTCAGAACAAACATCTATCTTTATCTAATGGTAGAAATTGAAGAAGGAAACCCAGGGGCTGATCATTTGGAGGGATGATCTTGTGTGAGGCTGAGACAAAGAGAGAACAGGGACCAGAGGTAGGGAGAGAGTCTTGGTAGCTTGCTCTTTCTCTGGCTTGGTGGTTTAATCATTTCTTGAATAAGCAAGACAAATCTGTATTCCTCTGACATATTCTCCTTTTGCCTCAGTGGCTCCATTGAGGTTTCTATCACTTTCCACCATAAGAGCCCTAATATGCTTACTCAGTAATAGGCAAGGATGGGTGACTCCAGAGAGCAAACCAGGAAATGTATCAGAATCAGAGCAAGAGGAGAAGGGAGGAGCCCACAGTAGTTTGGCATTTGTCAGTGTATTCAAGACAAGAAGTGGCAAATGATGAGGCTAATAGGTTGGCAGAAACCTGATCACATGGCCTGGGTGTCTTTCATACAGGACTTTGGACTTGATCCTGTATCTATCTTGTTCCTTCGTCAGGATTCTAAGCAGGCATTAGGCAGAGGTTCTGCGAACTGTACTATAAGTACTAGTAATTAAGAGGTTCTTAACTTGAGAGTCACAGGTAGCTTCAGTTGTCCCCAAACATTCTGAAACAGCATGAAAAGTCTGTGGATGTGCAAAGTCTGTGTCTTTGTTGTTTTGCTATGAAAACGATCCCTAACTTTCATCAGATACGAAAGGAGTCCCTGACCCAAAATATGTTATGAACTATGTTCAGGCACTTTCGGGAATAACTGACTTCAAATATGCACGCAAATCTCATTTCCCCCCTAGTTTCCTCACAACTCTAACAAAACTGTTCAGCAAAGAGAAAATGCTCCATAACTGTTCGTTTGGAACTGTCTTAAATACGGATTCTCTTTTTAGGTTCATGAAAAAATATAAAGAGATGATATAGACCTGCTTATTTACACGGATTTTAACCGGGAATACTGGATATGACCTCCACCCTTGTTCTTGGTTTGGGCAGCCTGACCAGACCTGCAGGCTCTCGGAGGTGGCAGCCGAGGTACCACCACTGTCCCCGAAAACCAGTTCCAAGCATCCTTGTCCGTCCACCTGTAGGTGGAGTGACTACAAGTCCCGGGAGGCGCCGCGCTCGGAGCCAGGGCGAGGCGGGGCGGATCGCCGCAGTGACGTCACCGTCCCGGGGCGGGCCGGGGGAGGGCGAGGCGGAGGGGAGGGGCGGGCCGGGGAGGCGGCCGGGCGCGCTGGTGCTGATGCAGGATGGCTGAGCGCGCAGGAGCCCGGGAGGTCTGAGCCGGGCGAGGCTCGCTCCGTGCGCATCGCCTCATTCGCCCGCCGCGTGGTCGCGGGCAGGTGGGCCCGGGGCGCAGCGCGGGGCCAGGGCAGGGCAGGGGAGGCAGGTCTGCAGCCGGCGGGGCCGGAGGCTGACAGACTGCCCACCTACCCGGTCTCGGAGCGGCCGGAGCTGCCCAGCCTGCCGAGTTCGCGATGACCTGCTGAGAAGCTTCGTTGGAGGCTGCAGGAGGCGGCCTCGCCGAGGGCGGTGCGGTTCGCGGCCTCCTCCCTCGTCGTGCCGAGCCCCGGCCCCCCACCCATCCCCGCGCCCTCTCCCTGCCTCCGGCCGAGATGGCGGATCCAGCCGAATGCAGCATCAAAGTGATGTGCCGGTTCCGGCCCCTCAACGAAGCGGAGATCCTCCGCGGGGACAAATTCATCCCCAAATTTAAAGGCGATGAGACTGTGGTGATCGGGGTAAGTGACCGGGGCGTCTGGCCTCCCCTCCAGCTTCGCGCCCCAGCCCTGCGCCCCGACGCCCCAGACCGAGCAGAGATGCTCGGGCCGCCCCTTCGGACGTCCCTGCCGGGCTACCTGCTCTAGTGGACTTGACGAGAGACCCCCCCCTCCCCCCTGCCCTATAGTTCCCTCCCGGACGGGTGGAGGGGCAACTGGGGACCGCGAGGTGGGCCCCAAGTGGTGAGGGTGGGGGTGCGGGTGGGGGGCGAGGAAGGGTTCGGCGCCGCCATTGTTCGCGGGGTGGGGGCCCGAGTGGGTCTATTGTTCCCAGCCCTGGCCACGCCGCGTGGGTGGTGTGTTCCGGGTACCCTCAAGCCGGGGTGCCCAAGCTCCCCTTAAAGTATGAGCTCTGCGGCTCACAAATGATTCCAGGCATCAGTTCGATATATCTAGCACTTTGCCTCTTCTTCCCAAGATCTTGGCAAAAGAAGAAAAAGAAAGGTACAGGAAAAATTCTGGTCTCGGCTTGGAGCTCCCTGGGCCGTGTAGACAGGGCTCCCCGCGGCGTTTCACCTTGGAAGGAGTGGGGGTGGGGGGAACACTGGTGGCCTTGGTGTCCCTGGGAGGCCTGCTGTGTCTCCTGCTTCCTCTCAACCCAGGCTGCTCTGGAAGTGGAGCCTGGGTCAGACCCCTCCCCCATGGGGCGATCCCCCACCGGGTGTCCCTAGATCCTCGGATGTGCTTCGCGCTTGGTGGAGAGGAGCCGATGTGCTCACATCCACAGTGGGGCTAGGGGGCCCAGAGCGCAGCCAAATAGCCGTTCAGTGCCAAGAGCAGAAGTTAGTTTGTGTGGCTAGGGCCCCCCTCCCTCTTGATCTCCCTTCCCACCTTTCCCCACCCCCGACTTGGCTCCCTCGCCTCAGCCCGGGTTGCTGGTGGGGGAAGGGAATACCATTGGTTTTTAGTTCTTAAAGGAAGATGTCAAAAGAAATAAACCAGCCTTCCCCCGCCCCTCCCCCCTCCACTGTCCCCAGCGTGTGTAGCTGACGGTGCCCTCTTTGTATGCGAGCCGCGTGGGGAGGGACCGAGTTAATGGGAGCCTCCAGATCCCCGCTGACACGTTCCTGGCAGCCCGCTCGAGGCTGCTGATGCAGCCTTCCCGTCCTCAGCATTGATTAAGTGATGTCATCCCGATCACTGAGCATGCTCCGACTGTCCCCCTCCCTCCCATTCCCCCAGTGGCTGGTGTATTTAGGTCAAGTGATTGACAGGTGACAATTTACCAAGGGTCTCTGCCGGAGTCCAGCAGCCTTTCTCAAGCCCCAAGGGCTGAGGTTTCCTGGCCCCAGCAGTCCCTAGCTAAGGTTGTGCCGCAGTCCCTGCGAAGGGCTCTGGGGACTAGCAGGTGCTAGCTGTACCGGAAGGCTGTCGCTCCCCGTGCACGGGGAACCCAGGCAAGGCTCTGGCCTCGAGGGCTTTATCTTGTACCTCCCTTAGGAAGGCAGCTCCCCTTTGATGACCCCATTTCCCCTCCCCATTTTCACAGCCATCAGGAAACCATCACCTCTGAATGCTGTGTACATGGGCGTTCATTTTGAGAGCTGACCTATGAGGGCAGGAAAGAGGGGTTTCTCTGCTTAGTGTGAAATTGAAGAGATGTATGCTACAATTATTGATGAGGAGGAAAATTCTATGCTTAATGGCAGATAGGAGATAGTGACATATCTATGGCCAGTACATGGGGCAGATAGTAGCTTGTTTGGGCTACACCTCTCAGCTGGGATCAGCAGACAGTCTGATTTGCTGTTTCCTAAACCAGCCTGTGGTTTAGATACAGTGGGAGTTACTGGGGACATCTAGTCCCTGCCCCTTGCCTTGTAACAATTTTTAAACAAATAATTGTGCAGGACTAGAATTTGTTCTGTGATCCTTTTTTTTTTTTCTAGGGGTTTTAAAGAAAAGGCTAGAGAAGTTTCTTCTTCTTCTTCCTCTTCTTCTTCTTTCTCCTCTTCCTCTTCTTCTCCCTATTCCTCTTCCTCCTCCTCTTTCTCCATCTTCTAACAGTGATATACCAGGACTAATGATGTGGAGTAGTAAGTCGTCCTTTTTGATCTGTGTGCAAGGCAGAGATCCTTAACTTAGGGTTATCCTTCTTTAATATTATTACGTTACTGAGTAATTTATTTCCCATCTAAATGTGCATATGTTGTTGACTAAATAAGTGGAAACAAAGTCATCATAAAAAATAATTTAAACAAAAAATTGTGGATGTGAATACACATGTCGCTCTTCAGCTGTAAAGTGAAATCTTTGCTCATCTTACTATAATCCTTTAATACAACAATTTTCAGTTTTCTTTGATAAATTTTTATTGAAATAAAGCATTCATATAGAAAAGTATTATCATAAGTGTACAGCTTGGTCAGTTTTTATAAAGTAAACACTTCCTTGTAATCACCTCTCAGACCAAGAAACAGACATTTCAGGACCCGAGAAGTCCCCCTGGTGTGCCTCCCAGTCTCTTGTTCCGCCTGCTTCAGGGTAACCACTATTCTGACTTCTAATGTCATAGATTAGTTTTGCTTGATTTTTAAAAAAACTTTATATGCGTAAAACCATACGGTATGTTTGCCTTTGTGTGTGGCTTCTTGTACTCCACATTATGCTTGTCAAGTACATCCACGTTGTGGTGTGTAGCCGCAGTTTACCATCATTGTTCTGTAGTATCCCATTGTGTGAATATACCACAATTTATTTATCCCTCAACTGTTGGTAGATATTTGGGTCATTACCGTTTCTAGGCTAATACGGACGGAGCTGTTATGAACATTCTTTTACATGTCTTTTGGTGAGTGTGCGTACAGGATGGAAGACTGCCAGATGCTGAAGAGTGTTCGGACTTGGGTTGGCATGTGCAAGGACCCTTCCCATTCCTAATTAATAATGTGTAACTAAAGGAAATGACAGTTCTGGCAGCCTGTATCATGCTTTATAAGCTGAGTAGAATGGCTCCCAAGTCAGTTCAGTTGGAACCAGCCCACATGGCTCAGTGGCAGAACTGTAGAGGCAGGTGGAGACTATCTAAGGTGGGCTCTCCCTTCTCTCCTTGCTGGGGCGCAGAATTCTAGGGATGATCAAAGAAACCTAGAACCATCCAGAAATGTCAGTCACCTTCACTCACAACAGAGACAAGTAAGAAATGAATTTCGGTGGAGTTAGCCCAAATTCAGAATCCCAGAAATTCTTTTTGGTTTTGAAACTGGGCTGATTTTTTTTTTCTTTAAAGTCCTGTTCAGTTCTTATGGAGATCTATGCTAAGAAGGGGATTTTGTAGGTAGAGTTTGTAGATTTCTCTTTTTAAGAAAATGTCCTGTCTTGGAGAAATCCTCTCTATCATTCTTGTAATTTTTCATCTCCTGTGCCAAGCTTTCTTTCCCTGATCACCCTCGCCACGGTCTCTCCCACTAGGGACTCCTGTAGCATTTGTTTTATGTATGATCTCATAATTATTTGGCTTTCAATTATTGTTAGCTTTGACCATATGTCTGTGACATTGTAAGCCATGTGTAGAGACAAAGACCATCCATGTTTTGCTTCTTCGTCCTTCCTGGGACCTTGGCCATAGAAGGCACTTAATATTTATTGATCTCTTTGTTGAGTCTAGAAATCTTTACTTTGGTATATTTAACTTATTTTATGAACTTTTAATTGGCTGTTGGCTGTGGGGAGTAGTTAAAAAACAATTTTAAAGAGAAATGCTATTCCTTTGAGCAGACCTGGTAAGATAGTATATACTATATTTAAATGCTATAAGAAGATTGGGAAAGAACTGCATTCAGCTTAGTTAAAAATTAGGAGAGCTAATGACATTGTTGGTGACTTAAAAGTGGAGGGTGGGGATGGTTTACTGACTAGAAAAGGGACTCTACATTAATTCTTCAGAGAAAAATAATGGATTTATAGCATTTCTTGGAGTACTCCTCCATAGCTGCTAAAAATCCTGGTGAGTCATCCATTACTTTGGGCTCTGCCTATTGGTGGTGATGCATCTGTATCGATGGAAACTCTCTGTCTTGGAGAGTTCCCAGTAAGGTTCTTTGAAATGGACTTTCACACTCATTTTGGGCTTTCCTCTTGTTCGTAGTCCTGGGAAAGCAGGTCTTGCTAAAGATGGGTGCTTCTTCCTGAGGTAACGTAAGTTCCAACCTATTTGAGAGCTAAGGCAAGACATTAGCCGCAAACCCTGAGCTGGGCAGTAGCATGGAAAGCGGCCTCAGTCTGCAGGCACTTAGATTAGTTCTGGGCAGTGGATGGACCAGGAAGGTGGGGGCTGGGACAGAGACCAAATTCCAAGCCTGGGTCATCATTGTGGAGGTTAAGTGCTAAGGAAGTGAAAGAATATGGCTAGAACTTTTCTTTTTGTCCACAGTAATGGTCTTTAAAAGCAAGAACATTTAAAATTTTTCTTTTGAAATTTGTATACAGTAAAATCACTTTTTTTGATACAGAATTCCATCATAGGAAGTTTGGCAAATACATAGAGTTGTGTAACTATGCTGTATTAGTTTTCTATTGCTGCTGTAACAAATTGCCACAAATTTAGAGGCTTCAAACTCTACAAGTTTATTATGTACAGTTTCCATAGGTCAGAAGTCCATCAGCTCGACTGATTTCTCTGTTCAGAGTCTCATAAAGCCAAAACCAAGGTGTTCACAGGGCCATGCTCTTTTCTGGAGGGTCTAGAGGAATATCCATTTCTTTGCTTCTTCAGGTTGGCGGCAGAATTCAGTTCTTTGTGGTTGTAGGACTGAGGTCCCCATTTCCCCGCTGGCTGCGAGCCCAGGCTGTTGTTAGCTTCCAGAGGCTACTCTAGGTTCTAGGCATATGGACCCCTTCCTCCATCTTTAAAGCCAGCAACAGGTTGAGTCCTCTCATGCTTCAAATCTCTCCTGCCCCTTCTAACATGGCATATCTCACTTACTCACTCTTCTGCCTCCCTCTTCCTTTTTTGTTTGTTTTTTTTAAGTGAGGAAGATTGGCCCTGAGCTAACATCTGTGCCAGTCTTCCTCTATTTTGTGTGTGGGATGCTGCCACAGCATGGCTTGATGAGCAGTGTGTAGGTCTGCACCTGGGATCCAATTGCACGAACTCGCTGAATTGGAACATGTGAACTTAACTACTACACCACTGGGCCAGCCCCTCCCTCTTCCACTTTTAAGGGCATATGTGATTACATTGAGGGTGCCTAGATAATCTGGGATAATCGCCCTATTTTAAAGTCAGCTAATTAGCAACTTTAATTCTATCTGCAAAGTCTCTTTTACTCTGTAACATTAGCATAGTCACAGATACCAGGGATTAGAGTGTGAACATATTTTGGGGCCATTATTCTGCCTCCCACACATACCACCATAATCAAGATGCAAAACAGTTCATTGCTCAAAAAAAAAAAAAAGCTGTCATAACACCTCTCACCTCTCTGTGGTCAAACCTTTTCCCTCTCTTAATCCCTGGCAACCACTTATTTGTTCTTCCTCTCTATAATTTTGCCTTTTCCAGATTGTCACAAAAGTGGAGTAATACATTAAGTATCTTTTTGAGTCTTTCACTTAATAACTCTTGAGATTTATGTTGTTGTCACATGTATCAATAGTTCATTCCTTTTTATTGCTTAGTGATATTCTATTATATAGGTATCCCACAGTTTGTTTACCCACTCACCTGTTGAAGGACATTTGGGTCGTTTCCAGTTTGGGGTGATTATGAATAAGCCTGCTATAAACTTTTGTGTGAGTATAGATTTTTATTTCTCTTGGATAAATACCCAGGAGTGGGATTGCTAGGTCACATAATAACCAAATGTTTAACTCTAAGAAACTGCCACACAGTTTTCCAAAGTGGTTGTACAATTTTGCATTCCCACCTAAAAGCAGGAACATTTTAAGCCAGAGTTTTAAAGAGCTTATTCAGTCCCTTTGTCTAAGTGAATACTAATAGTAGTGTCTAGTAGTGTCAAGATATATGGGTCCTTTATTCCTCTGTGTCCTAAGTTCAGAGATGTTTGTATTACCTGGAAATTAATTAGTAGTTTCCTGTAAACATACCCTCTGAAACCCTGGAAGGAGTGAACACAAGAAAACAGCATGTGCCACTGGAGGCCACTCCTTGTTCATGGTGAGGACACAGCTGGTAGTACATAAATGAATGGGGTTGTTAGAGGCAGCAGGGAGAGTCAGACAGAACTGAGTGTAGATTCACTAGCTAGCTGTGGGGCTTTTTTCAAGTTGCTTAGCTTTTTTGGGCCTCAGTTTGCTCATATTTAAAGTGGAGATAATTGCTTATCTCACAGGGTCGTTAGGATGAAATAAAAATGGAATGGTTGAAACTGCATCTGGCACAGAGAAAATAATAAATGTTAATTAGCTCCCATATTTCTTATTCCCCTTGTAATTTTCCCCATTTTCAGAATTTGCTTTGCTCCCCAAAATTACTGCCCTTAGCTCTGTCTGTTTCCTGAAAACCTTTGTTGCATCCCCATTTCTTAGGCATTTGTTCACCCCATTTTCCTACTTGGAATAGCCACTCTTTCTGGCTTATTTGTGGAATTCCTATCCATCCATGAAGGCAGACCTCATGCTCCATTTACTTATAGACTATATCAGTTGTTCCTTTTAATCTGCAATGATCGTGTATAAGATTGCATGTGTGTGTGTGTGTGTGTTTGTGCAAATTATAAGCTTCTTAAGGGGCAAGAGCTGTTTTTTAAATTGTCTCCTTTACTGTAGTTGTGCAGTTGCTTAGTAAGTATCTTGATTGGAAGGTTTCTTTCTCCCCTGTTCCATGCCTGGAATCAAGACTCCATAAATGCCAATTTCTGCGTTTCCTTAAATAACTTGGGTGTTGCTGGGGATTTCCCTCTGCCTCCACCTGGGCTTCTTTGGCCGAGCTCCCCTATTTAATGACAATATTCTCCATTCTCAGCTCTTCTCTTTCATTTTCACTAAAGTCTCTATTTTTGTGACTGAGAAAGCTCCTCCTTTAACCTATTTGCTGCACATCAACCAAGTTCCTTATAGTAGGAATTGAATTGTTGAGTTTGTGGTTATTTGCAAATATTCCAGAGAGCTTGGGAGAAAATGGAGTTTGGATTCATCATAGTATCTCCCCAGCACCAAACCTGGATGTGAGTCAGCCCAGGATGCATTCCCAGCTCTGCTACTCCTTGGCTGTATGAAATTGGACCAGTTGCTAAACCCACTAAGTTTCAGTATCCTGGCCTGTGAAATAGGGATAATAACACTCTTCACCTGTAGGGTCGCTCTGATGTTTATACCAGCTAATGCATGGAGAGTGCTGAGCACAGTGCCTAGCATTTAGCAGGTATTCTGAAAATGTATGCTATTGTAAGACCCACTGTTGGTTATTTCTCTGCACTGTTGTCAGACTGACTAATCTGGGGAAAGCCCAGAACCTTCAGAGGTTCCCTGGTGCCCTCAGGTTGTGTTAAAGAAAAAATTACTCTGACACTTGTGAAGAGTTGGGAAGACTTGTGGTAGGTATCAAAACAATTGCAATGGGGGAGAGAAATCAGGTTCAACTCTAAATACAAGTGGAGCAGATTGGGGGGGTCGGTGGGTAGACAATCACTAGGGGGTGACATCAAGGGTAGGGGGAATTCTTGATAAACTGGCCTAACCAGATATCAAGGTAAGAAGATAGCAGTGTTGAGGTATCGAAGGTGATGAGATATTGAGGGTGGGAGGGATTCTCTCTAAACTGCCTTAGCAGGATTCTTGCTAACACTAGACTCTGCAGGGACAGACATGGAAGTCCAAGGTTGAGGCCCAGTCAAGAAGAGGGCTTCAGAGGAGCCTGACTAAAGCGTGGTCAGAGAGAGGGTCTTTGTCAGTTGGAACCCAGATGCTTCAATGGGGCATTTGAGGCCCTCCATGCTTAAGGACATGCATACATAAAGGTGGGCCTGCCTACCTTCCTAACCTTACCCCCTTACCCTGTGTTCCTACGGCGCACCCATTCTCCCAAAAGGTTAGGCTGCTCAGTGCTCGTCTGTCTCCCCCCAGCTGCTCTCATTCCACGTGCCTGGGTGACTGTCCTCCAAGCGTACCTGCATGGTAAACATCCACTTGACTTGAGGATCTCATCCCATGGTGCCTTCTCTGAAACTTTTTCTGGCCAGCCCCTCTCCCCCTCCCCCTTGGCCAGGTTGGACACTTCCTCCTGTGCACACCACGTGCCAGTCACAACTCCCGCCTGGCCTCCCCTAGTACTGCATTTCATTTATTTGGGTATATATGTCCTTTCCTCCAATTAGACTGATAACCCTTTGAGGTCAGGAAATGTGTGCTATTTATTTCCATCTTCAAGTCCTGGAACAGTGCCCAGATCGGGACAGTTGCTCAGTACAAGATGTCTTTTGAAAGAAATGGAAGAAGGCTGACCCACCTGGGCTGTCAGATGTTGGAGCCTGGGGTTATTTGCTTGGATTATTATCTTGACCTCTGTCCAGCTCTGATCACTCATCTCTCCTATTTTGGACATCTTCAGGGTTTTATTGTTGTTGTTTTCTTAAAAGAAATAGCTTTTTCAGGGGTCCTAATATAGTCCAGGTCCATTGAAAAAAAATTCAGACCATGCAGAAACGCATGAAGAAGAAGGTAAAAATCACTTTTAATTTTATGAACCAGAAAACACCATTGATAACTTTATTGTATATTCCAGCTCTTTTCTAACCTATAAAAAAACATACCTTGTTTTAAAACAAAGATATGATTTTATACAATCTATTTTGAAACCCACTATTTTACTTAATGGCATACCTCAGACATCAGCATTTTTAAAGTTTGCATATAATTCCGTCATATGTCTAATCAATATTTTAACTATTTGCTATTGATAGACGTTTGGGTTTTTCTGTTGGTTTTTTTTTCCTGTTATAAACAAAGGTGTGATAAATATTGGTGCACACGTCTTTGTGCCCTTGCCCAATTATTTTGTTAGAATACATTCCTAGCATCAGGATTGCTGGGTGAAAGGATACAGATGATTCTAAGGTATCCCTAGTTTTTGAGGGGGAGCAATTTAGAAGACGGCGCATTATCTTCTGTTTTGTATGCTCACTTCTCTGCCCACCTCACGGAATCACTGCCAGTTTGTCTCTCTCATAAGGCACCCCTGTATACCTGAGCTAAATTTAATTCTCACCAAGAGTGTGTGCTTCTTCATGCACTGTTAACCCACAGATCCAGGACACAGCAATGCCTTCAGACTTTTAATGTAAACCATAGGATTTTGTAGGCTGTCTCTTGTCAGTTTTAATATCCTTAAGGATGTTGTTTCTTGGAGGTGATCAAAAGCTAAATCTCTCTCTTGAGGCAGAGAGAGATAGAGGCCACGATTATAGTCTTAAAGAAAAATGGGATGGATGCGCCTTTTTTCTTGGTGCTAACATTGAATGGCTGGTGATATCTCCTGGGCAATGGTGAGTTGAGAAGGGATAAAATAGCCCTCTCAAAGAAGCCCTAGAAAGAGCTGTTTTCCCCCTTCCCCCTTGATTACTAGCTACTCTTTTTAGAAACTTATTATATAAAATTTCAAACATACACCAAAGTAGAAAGAATAACAAAATGTACCTGCATGAATCCATCAACCAGTTTTAACCATCATCAATGAATGGGCCTGTCTTATCTTTTCTATACTCCCCTAACCTTTCCCCCCAAAATCACTCGATTGTTTTAAAATGAAATCTCATATCTCACATCATTTTATCCCTAAACTTCAAGATGTATCTCTAAAAGATCAGGACTCTTAAAATGACAGTAACATTCTCACAACTAAAATATGAACAATTCCTTAATGTCCAATAGCCCAGTTCCCTGCATTGCTTCATAAATTTCTCTTCCATTTGGCTTGCTCAAATCAGAACACTAGGTACTGTTGATTACAAGTGAGGAGAAAAAGAAACGCTCATACATACTGACCTTGAAACAAGAGGGAGGCTTTCTCTCTAGAGTCATGTGTGGCAATAGAAACACACAGAGCAATCAGGGCTGATCAAGATTTCCAGCCCATCTCCCTTAACACTGGTCACATCCTAGTTCTCCTTTATAATAAACCAATGCCGGCATTGTAGTGTCACCCAGAAAAGCTATTTAAAGAGCTTCATGCTTTATAGCTTTTTTCCGCTGCCGCTTCCCCTTGTTTTAGGTCTTGTGTAAATATCAGGAAAGCAGGCAGGGGTATCACTTGTTTGCATTCCAAGCTCATACCACCCTTATTAGATCGGTGCCACTACATTTATAGCATTTCTTTTAGGTGTGTCTAGGGCTATTAGTATTTATTTCCTTTCCAGTCAATGAATACCCATTCTTGATGTGAATTGAACACTGGAAAATAAATCCACAGAGCCAAAGGGAAAACATAGGTGAGAACAGAATTCAGTGCAACACAGTACTTTAAGGAGGAAGGTTTGTGGTTCTCTTTTTATGTTTCTTACTCCTTTTCTCATTAAAAACAAAACAAAACAAAAACTTTTGAAGGGAGATGTGATTGGAGAAAAAGTGCAAACAAAAAACAAATCTCAGTAACTTATGCTTTAATTTCCTTGATTGCAGGTTATGGTTGGAAGAGCTGCAGATCAATAATATTATTTTAGAAGCATTTGATTTACAGACCTTGGTTACACAATTCGGGATTGACAAATTCCAGGGACTCTTCCTTTCCCAGGCTCTCTCATAGAGCGATCTCTCCCATTTCCAGGTCTCATTTTGCCTCATGAGGAAATGAGAAGCAGTCTGCTTCCATTCTCTGAGGAGGTTATATCATAGGTTTTTTTGAACGAACTGTCTGGCACTTCAGTCCTCAGAGATTATTGATTGTCATCTGGGAACCTGGGTAAATAACAACTCCATCTGACATCAGAAACTGTGGATAGTCTTGGGGGAAGGGACTTCTGTTTCTCTTTCATGGCCGCCTTCTGCCCCACAGAGAGGAACAAATGCCAATCTGATTGGTCAGTGTCCAAACCTCTGTTGGTCCTGGTTATGGGTGGGCAGGATCCCACGTGAGACTGTCAGTTCCTTCCTGCGTCTGGCCTCAGCAGGGTCTGGCTTCCTGGGCAGCTTCCAGGGGCTGTTTTTCCATCTCCTCTCTGCTTGCTGCTCAATGGGTAAGTCATTCTGTGTCCACAGATTCAGGCCCATGTGGGCTGGTGTCAGGTTCAGAGGAGAGTGGGCTGCGGGATGGTGGTGTGGTGAGGGGAGGAGAGTGGAAAGACCACAGAAGTGTCCTCACTTGAGCCTTTGGCCGGGTTCGGTCTTAGGATGATGGGTGCTGGCGCCCTACCCAGCTGGTGCTTGCATACCTGCTATGTCACTATTCCTGTGTAGAGCAAACTCGCCCATCCAGCGAGGAGGAGGGTGCTGTCTGTTAGGAGAAGCTTCTGGGATTCTTGGGTCGCTGGTACTAGTGTCATCATGATAGCATCAAAACCTCCCCCTAACTATAATAGTTTGTTTATATAATATTTGTGAAAAGTAGACTTTAGAAGGGAAGTGTTTAGCTCTTCAGTAATAATTACTAAACAAGACAGCCTACTAATTATCTGCTTAAACAAGTGGGAAAAAAACACCCAAAGTACTATATCCTGGAGTAACAACACTTGCTTGCTCATGCGTTTGTTAAATGTTCCTTAATTAATATGGCTCTTGATAAAGATTGGCTTGAGGATCTATTTTAAACAATATTTTCTGGTCCAGACATTTATCCAGAAGAGCCCAAAGGGGTAAAATATGCAAGTATTACCTCCTTGGTTCTATTAAAAACAAATTTAAAGAGGAAACATACTGATTAATGGAAAACTTGAAATCAAATGAGTTCTTTATTACTATGAAAAATGTTTCGTTTTATAAGAGGTGTTTTATGCTCTGTGGAGTTTTGGGGGCTTCACTGCGGCACTGTGCTGTCCGGTGTGATAGCCACTAGCCTCATGTGACTGTTACACACTTTCGATGTGGCCTGGCCAAATCAGGATGTGCAGCAGATGTGAAACACACACTGGTGTTTGAAGACTTAGTACAAAAAAGGGAATGTAAACTGTCTAAATTTTTTGTATTCGTTACATGTTGAAATAATATTTTGGATAATTGGGTTAAATAACATTAGTAAAATGAATTTCTCCTTTCTCTTTTTACTCTTTCTAATGTGACTACTAGAAAATTTAAAGTTACACGTGTGGCTTGCATTTTTGGCTGGCATTATATTTCTGTGGGACGGCCCTGCTCTAACATTTAGATGCCGACATTCTGATTGTTTTTGCATTCACTTATTAATTTCAGTTCCACTTTGGTATATTGAGGGTCTGCTGTGTGCCAAGCTCAGTGCTAAGCATTGTGGACTTACTATGATAAGACAAGACAAGATCCTTGCCATCAAAAACCATAAATCTAATTTGAGAGGAGAAAGGAAGTAAAAGAAAAAAATTACGGTGATACGAGTGTCCAAAGAGAAGAGGAAACAGAGCCCTGTTGGAGTTAAAAAGAGAGAAAGCACATCCGGTTGTGTTCAGGGAAACCCCAGGCAGAGGGACCATCTGATACTTACCTTGAAGCTGGGGTAGGAATCTGCTTTTCAAATGTAAAATTTGCTGCTTTATCTTCAGTTACTTTGCAATTCTACCTAGCTGCTTTACAGGTTTCCTGTTGAATATTGTTGAGAAAAGATTTGAGAAGGGATGTGTACTGTAGCCTGGTCCATCTCTCTCCCATCACTTCCCACTCTCTCACAAGTATTGTGACATTGAGGATTGCAGCCAGGAGCTCCCGGGAGGAACGGCCCACACGTCCTGCTATAATTAAGTACCAGCCATTGGTGGCAGCAGGTTTGTGATGCATTTGTAGTGGGTAACATTGAGAACACCAAGAGGTGACACGGCGCGATGTCTTTGAAAAATGTCATGATGCCACCCTGCTCCCTGGCTCCCACAGCAGCTGGCCTGGGGACAGGACAGGCCTGCAGGCTTCACCCCTGCCCGCTGTGGGGCCGTGCTGCTCAGTCGGCCTCCCCCAGCCCCGGTTTTAATTTCCGGGGATGCCGCGGTGATTGCTAGGAATCAGGAAACCTCTTGTCCTGGAAATGCATTCTCTTTAGCACACCCTGTGGAACAAAAGCACCTTTGAGGAGGACCGCCAGTGCGAGACAGCACTGCTGTAGGAAACCAAGGAAACGCTGCCTTTGTCGCTCACAGGTGCCTTTTCTTTGTCCTGGTATCTGTGTGGGGGAGGTCACCTTGCAGGTGAAGGCCACACAGCTCTTTGGAGAAGGAGTTGGTTCTGCGCTGGAAAACCTCTCTTTCCCACCCCCACTCATGTCCCTGGTGGTCTGGATTGGTGCAGAATTGATTTTCCCTCCTTTGTAAACGGCGAAAATGCTGTGATGGTAAGAGGAAAGCACGGCAGCAACAAAACCAGCCGTAATCTCACTATCCTACATCATCCATTTTAATTTTTATATCCTCCTTTTTCCTCTCTTGGTTGACACTTAACATTTCAAGAAATGTATTTTCAACCATAGATATACAGTTCTGCCTTTTTTTTACCTCTTTTTACCTAAGCTTACTCCATAAATGGTTTTCCATGTTGTGTGTTATCTTCATGGATATAATTTTCAACGGTGACTTCTGTGTCCGTTGGGCTGATAGGTCACAATTTGCTAACCCATCTCACTGGTGTTGGTGTTCAGATCTCCAGGTTCCCCTTATTCTGGGTGATGGTTTAGTGACCATCTGCGTGCACAGACCTGTTTTCTTTTGTTGGGTTATTTCTAGAGAATGTTCTCCAGAAGTGGATTTCCTAGACTCAATGCTGTGAACATTTTAATGGATCCTATTAAATATTGTTGCTTTCTATAGGAGTCTACCAATTCCCATGGCCTCTGGGGATATGTGAGTGTCCCATTTGGCAGTGAATTCATTTTGAAGTAAAGGAGATTAATCATTTGAGAAGGTGATTTATAGAGCTGTGGTCTGGGATTCATGTGTCTTGGGTTTTGTTCCAGGTGTTGCCTCTGATTTATATGAATTTTAAACAAAAAGTATAACTATTTAGTGGTCTGCTTTATTTTGGAATATTGCTGTCAGTGGGTGCTTCCAGGGTTGGGCTGGGGGGTGGGGAGTGTCCTGGGCTATATAGAGGAAGGAAGGCCTCGGAAGGGTTGCTGCACTCCACCCCCAGCATCCATCAGAGAAATTGATTGGCGGTGGTGATTTACACTTGGGTTTAATTCAGGGCTCTCCTCATATGCTCAGATATAATTTTTTCTGCTCTTGCATTCTATGAGCTTCAGACCGTCTCTGTCCTAACAGCATCAAACATAGGATACATTTTGCAAGATGAGCTGGGACATCTGGTAGGAATCCATCCACCTGGGAGATGTGGTAGCACCACTTGAAAGAGGTGACTTCCTGTTTTGATGGTTATGTGTCCTCCAGGGATCAGCAGGCTCTTTAGTTCTGAGGTTGCCCCCCCATCCCCACCCCCCGCCAGGCTCATCATCCTGCAGGCATCACTAGCCAACCCAGGGCTGTGAGATGGGAACTAGAGTAAGGTAAACAAACAGAAAGGCAATAGGAAGATCTCTGGGCCAGGTGGAAAGAGGAAAGGAGCACTGTGGGCCCCTTCCTGGGTGTCTTTGTTCTACAGAAGACATGACACATTTCCTTTCTTACAAAATCTGCTTTGAATACAAAGTACTACCCTCTGTTGCATAGGTTTAGTCACTCTTTGTGGTGCCTTAATTATCATGTTGAATACCATTTATTTAAGAAACTAATTGGTTTGTGAAAAAGTTACCTGTAACTCTCATTAAATCACAAGCTTTTAAAAAATGATAAATTAGGACATACTCATGGTATGAAACTCAGAGAATACAGAAGGAGATAAAGAGAAAAGGAGGATGGGATAAGAATTTTCACATGGGAGAAAAAATATTCAAGGTGATCACTTGTGTTCAAGGGAGGGAAGTGTGCAAGCCTTGTTTAGGAGGCCTGAGTATAGAGGAGCAGTGAGGTGATCAGATTAGAATGGACAGGAAGGGTGTGGAGGGTCTTGAAAGTGGGCTAGAGGAATTGAGATATGAATTGGTTAACTTGTTACTCTACTCTAGCCTGTAGCTGGTTCAGAAATACTCCCATGAAACATTTCTTCTTAAATGTTTGTGCCCCTTGACCTCAAATAACCCTTTTCAGGCTTCCATGAAAGCAGGTAATATTGAAGTTTGCTTTTCACAATTTATGCCTGGTAGTACAATGCAAAACATTCAGTTCTCATCTATCTCAACTAAGTTTCAACCGATATGGGCCCTTGATTTATCATCCCAAAGGATTAATCTATCTTGTATTCAGGGGATAAAGTTCTTCTTGCTACTGGTTATCATACATGGATCACCAGATTTCAAGGAATTGACACACAGGAAAGTATACATAACTAAGCCATATTTAACATAATGTTTTTCTGATGCTGTAGACGTTTCCTGGAACAATTTTACATTGTACGTAATATGTGTCCAATTTGGGAAATTCACATGTCAGAGGCTCCTCCGTGTATAATAAGAGTTTCATATCTGTTGGTCTTGCTTATTTTAAGGGAAGAGATGATAGAAAATAGCCCTCTAAAGTGGCTTAATTCTGGCAGAATTTCTTTAGCACTAAATTTCCTTCCAGAAGATGTAACTTACTTTGGAAAGTGAGTATGGGAGGTTGGAGAAAAGGTACTTTTCAACTTGGATGCATAGGAAGACTGTATTTAGAGAAAATTCCTCAGCCTTTTAAAATTAAAGATAGCCTCTTTTTTATTTTCTATTTGCCCCACCCCACCCCATACACCACTCTCGGCGTCAATGTGTTCAGTATAAATATCAGTTAATAGAATGTCTCGATTAGCAGAACTACGGACCACGTATGTGTTACTGCTCTTCTCCAGACCTTTATGGACCTATTTGATGAAGAGTAGTTTTCTTCTTAGACCAGTGGAGTTATATTCTTCCCCGTTTGCTTGCAAAATCTTGTAAGTCTGACAGAGTAGTGACAGCGTAAAATGAAGTGGGCTTGACTTAAACACTTACGTAAGTGCTTTACATATTTTCATTTATTTTAATCCTTGATATTACCCTATAAGTAGTGTCTACTCATTGTCATAATCCATCTACCCATTCCACAATGGGCACAGAGAGGTTAAGTAATTTGCCCAAGGTCACACAAGGGTTAAGTTGTGTATCTGGGATTCAAAGCTAGGCGCTGTGGCTCCAGTCCTTACTGTTAACCATTTGCTATGTTGCATCTGCATTTTGGTTCATACCAGAAGTTGAGAATGTTCAGGTGCACAGTATTTTCTAAGTTAGAGTTTTTCTGGGGTGCTTGTTCTTTGAGTAATTCCCTAATAAAAGGGTTTGATGTCTGTTAAATATAGGAAGTGTTGCTCATGTTCTCTGCCTCTTGGAGAAACGGCCATCCCTCCCATCAGCAATCCTGCATAAATAAGCACACTTAGCTTTGTTTAACTTGATATTTCCTGTTAGCACCCCACTGTGCTGAGACATAAATTTGGGAATTGCTGTAGGAGAGGGTAGCTGTGACGTGGACTACAATTGAAAGTGGAGGATTTTTTTTCTTTCTGTTGCTTGCCCTTGCGTTGATATCAAATTATGTATGAAGGACAGAATCAGCTTCTCTGTTAGTGATTTCCATCTGAAAGGCTGTTTAGGGTATTCCTTACAACACTGTGCCAGTCCTCTCAGGGTGTGGTGCATTTGCTAGGAAATCTTGTAGGCTAGACTTCTGAAGGTTTCAATATACTATTAATCTACCTGGATCTGCCCACAAAAAAAAGGATTATGATGCTTTTCTTGGAAAAACATGTGTTCACCCTGATCTTCCGTGTCTTAAAAATGGAGAGATTTATAACTGCTCTTTGGCTAAGTCCACCTGTACATTCAACCATATTATTAAACTGTCTTCTAAAAGGCTGTCAGTAAATTTAAAAAGATACATCTTGAAGATAATTTTTATCATTTTCAAGTAATGACAGTTTTGTTTCCTTCTTTTGAAAACATATACTTTTTATTTCTTTTTTCTTGTCTTACTGTGTTGGGTAGGACCTCCAGGACAATCTAAAATAAAACAATGATAGCAGGAATCCTTCTCTTGTTCTTGATCTTAAAGCATTGTTTGAAATAGGTTTGTACTAGATGTTCATTATCAAGGTAAGGAGGTGCCATCTGTTCTTTGTTTTGTTTTGTTTTTAATCATGAACAGGCCTTGAAGACCTTGATTGCTTCTTGTTTGGATTGTAGTAGTTTTGGAAAACAGTTTCCTTCCTGCTCTACACTCTCCCTAGTCTCTTGAACACTGCAGCTAAAATCTTTCTGAAGTTCCACCCAGAATGTGTCAGTTCTCTGCTCAAAAACATTTAAGGACTCCCCTTTGCTTACAAAATAAATCTGAACTCATCAACTTGGTTCCTGTGATTCAGCAAAACCCTCCATGATATGTTCCCTTCTGCCTCTCGCCATGATCGTTCTACTTCATTTCAAGACTCTGCCTTTCTCAAACCTAATGACGCGCTATATCTCAAACTCAATCTATGGTTTCACTCTTTCAGGCCTTTGTTGATGAGGTTCACATCTCCTGGAGTGTCATTCCCATCTATCTGTGCCTCTGAAATTCTTTCTTATCCTAGAAACTCTGGGCGGAGTTTTCTTTTGTCTTTAGTCCTTCCCTTCTTGGAATTACCCCAGTTAGAGTGTAAACTCCTCTCTGGATTGAGATTTATTTGATTAATTTTCTTTTTTTTCTAAACAGTTTTATTGAGGTGTAATTGATATACGTTTGATTTATTTTCATATTCTCGGCATATTATTCATAATAGGTGCACAATATATGATAAAATGAATGAGTAAATAACTGAAAGAGTGTCTCTTGTGTATTTATTGTTCATTTTTATGATTGTTCTTGGTCTCATTGTCCCTCTCTTCTTCCCTCCATCAATCCCACCTGAGGACTAAAGAGCTGCCTGCATAAAGGAGCTGCCTGCATGTTTCTTTTGTGAAACTCACCATAATTGGACAAAATTGCATACAGGCATTCCTTAGGGAGCACAATCCATTTATCCCACCATCAACCAACTCACTGTCTGTTAAGAGACATAGACAGACAGACAGACACAAATAATGATAATACAACTGATTTAAGTGACTAGTACTCAAGGTTTATTGAGCATGAAACACCTTTAAAGTTGGCAAATTTTGCAAAGTGGTTCCATTTTTTTCAAAGACTAAAAGTTGTTTTGTATTGAATATCCAAACTCAGTTACATTTTATTCAGTTATTCAATTGACAGAGCCAAAAAGGAAAGAAATTAGAGTTTCATTAAGTACAGAAAATGATTGCTTTCAAATGATTTCCTCATCTGCTAAAATGTAGAAGCCAGACACAAAACACTCTTCTCTTGATCTGTAACTTACTAGTCTTAGAAAATTATTTTAATTTGAACTGAAAACTGGCATCATACAGAAAGAGGGGTCCAAGAAAGTCTAAATTGAAGACATTAATATAAATGATCTACACTTAAAATCCTATTGATAGTCCTCAGCTCTGAAAGGGGAATGTCTGTGATTTAGCTAAATTGCCTTGAAAGGAAAAGAAATAAGAGACTTCCTTCCTTGGATGCCTGTTTCCTGGCGTTTTCCTAATAACCAGGCTATTGAGTGATTGAATTGTTATTATAACCCTATAGCTGTTATTTTCATTTCAAAAGAGTGTGGTTAATTCCAGAAGAAGCTTATATTTCAAATAACTTTATATGTAATATATATAATAATTCTATACTGGGCCATAGGGCCTGAGGATCAAAATTATTTTAAACCAACCGATGCATTTTTCTTAAAGATGGTCAGTTGTTCATCTGAGCTTATTACTCAGGAAATTGGAGGGAGGAGAGAAGATTAAAGAAACTGTGAAAGTGGGCCAGCCCTGGTGTCCTAGTGGTTAAGTTTAGTGCCCTTCACTTTGGTGGCCCGGGTCGGTTCCTGGGGGCAGACCTACACTGCTTTGTTAGTGGCTGTGCCATGCTCGTGGCCCACATACTAAAAAATAGAGGAAGATTGGCACAGATGTTAGCTCATGATGAATCGTCTTCTTCTTCAAAAAAGAAATCACGAATGTAATCACAAGTGTTCAGTAGCTTCTTTTTACTTCCTTTAATTTTCTTGACTTTTTATTCCAAATATAAATATTTATATACATTTTAGGACAATTGAAAAGATTCAGAGAGGTGAAATTTGGAAAGTAGAAATGCTCCATATCCTCTCCCTCAAAAATAACTACTGATGACGGATGGGTGTTACGTTATTCCAATATCTTACTTTTATGAATTCAATTATAAAATACTTAATACATATAAAATAATATATATATAACAAAAATAAGTTATGAGACATTCTAATAAAATTAACCCCCCTGTGACTCTCCTTTGGTCCCAGCTGTTGTCCTCTCTCCCAGGAGGGACCACTCTCCTGAAATTTGCTTTAATCATACCCCTAATATTCTTTATGGCTTTATTCCAAACATTCTTTTTAGCCCTAAATGATAATATTGCTTAATTTTGCTTGGCTTTAAATCTGTAAAATATTTATTAAAATACTGTGTATATTCTTCTATGACTTGCTCTTTTCTTTTAACATTTATGTTTCAAAATAGCTACTTAAAATCACTGTGAATTCTGATGGTAAAAACCATACCCTGTTGAAATCTAATTTCAGTGTAGGTGGTGTATCAGTCTGCTCAGGCTGCCATAACAAATGCTACAGACTGGGTGGCTTAAACAACAGAAATTTATTTTCTCACAGACGTGAAGGCTGGCAGTCCAAGATCAAATTGCCAGCAGACTTTGTTTCTGGTGAGACCTCTCTTCCTGGCTTGTAGATGACACCTTCTCACTATGTCCTCACGTGGCCTCTTCTCCGTACATGCATGGAAAGAGAGATCTCTGGTGTCTCTCCTCCTCTGATGAGGACGCCAGTCCTATTGGGTTAGGGCCCCACCCTCTTGACTTTATGTAACCTTAACTATCTCCTTAAAGGCTTTATCTCCAAATACAGTCACACTGGAGGTTAGGGCTTCAACATATGAATTTTGTGGGGACACACTTTAGTCCATAACAGGGGGTTTGCACTAAGGCCCTGTTACACATTCCAGGTGGTTCAGAGATGACAAAACTCAGATCTTTCCTCTGGAGGTTATAGGCCATGGCTGGTTTCTTGGCTTTTTCTTAGTAACCAGGCTGATTCCCCTGAAGAGAGCTCTTGGGGAGCCCTCCCAGAGAGTGACTTCTGTGAGCGTGAAAACCATGCTGAGCTGAGCCTCAAACAAGAAAGTAGGGAGGCTGAGTCAGGGGCGTGCCAGCTCTCCCCAGTGGGGTGGACATCATTGGCCTTTGAATTCTGAGTGTTGGAAGTGGCCTCCATGAAAACCAGATGCTCCTGTCACAATGGGGTGGACGAACTGCATGCAAAGAAGAGTTCTACAGCAGCTGGACCATTTTTTATAAACTTCCTCCCTTTTAGAGCATCATCTCTCCTGTTTTATTCAGTGAGGAAAGAGAATTCCAGACAAATGTTTTGGTAAGGGATTGAGACTGTCCTGGAAGAGGGAGTTGGGAGGTGATTCTCTTCTCATCGTTGGTTGTCTTGTCTCGCTGGAACTGTCTGGGACTCCAGGGGCTTGCACATGGCCATGAGAAAAGACAATAGGAACCTAAGAAGCTGAAAATTAACAGCCATTTGGGACTGAGTTATTGTTAATTGCCATCCTATGAAAGGCTGGCCTATTCTAGAATTTTGTGATGAGAACATTTTCGCTAGAGCAGCAGTTTTCAATTTTTTTTGATCAATAGACTGTGATCCATTTTACCAAGAAATACATTTGACATCACAACTTCGCACACAGACACAGACACAGACACACACATCTGAAATAATAGTTTTATGAAACAATACTATTCATAGATGTAATATACGCTGGTATTTTCTGTTCTATCACATTTCATTTTTTTAGGTGCTAGTTATGATCTAATACATGTAATTTGTTTACCAGCACTTAGTACACTAATATTTCTCTACCAGGGAGTTTTTTTTGGGAGTTTAGAACCCCCTTTCAAAAACCGAATTCCCTGTGACATTTGAAGTGCTGGAGGACATCAAAATCTCACTCTTCACCATTTTCGTGTCCTGATCAGCTCAACACTCCACCTGACAAATATTATAAAAGTATGTGATATTTATTTGTGCAACAGACATCTTTTGAGCCCCAGCTCTGGGCCAGACACTATATGGGGTGCTAGCAAAATAAATTTTCCAGACTGGTGGCGTGTTGGTTAAGAGTGTATAGAACGCAATTTAAAATTGGCCTTTACTTAGTTCAAAAGAGTTTGTAAGTTGCACGCCAGCCCCACCGGCTGACTCTGATGGTATGAATGTCTAACTTTGGCACCTCATAAGTCATCTGGTCCTGGACCCTCTGTCCTGTGTGCTCCAGGGAGAGGCGCGGGCTAGTGGGGATAGCCTGGGGTTTGGGTCAGTAAAGATGAGTTGGGCCCTGACTATACCTCTCCCTGAGGACATGATCTTGGGCAAATCGACCAATTTGACATTTGCAGTGAAATGGAGATTCTGAGAACTGCCTGGTAGAGTGGAGTGATGATGAAATGAGATCCTGTATGTGAAGGTACCCATCCCCCAGCACCTTCTGCTTGTAGACCGTTGTGTGAAGTCCTGCTTCTCTCCTAGGCCTCTCTTCCTGCCAGATGTTCCATCCAGTCCAAGTAGGAATGGAGACCTCGCACCCAGGGAATGGGAAGTCCTAGACTGAGCAGCTCTTTCCAGTCTGAAAAAGTCAGTTTGTCGAATCCCCTGCAGTCGAATAGGCAGGCTCACCTTGAAAGTCCCTGTTTCTGTGGTGACTTGTTAGTGTTGTTAAGATCACCACCAAACTATTAGATACACAAGGTCACAGAACCCTGAAATGAGTATTTCATGAGACAATTGCCATCCCATCTGTGGTAGGCAGAATAATGGCCCCCTAACGTGTCCACTTCCTGGTCCCTGGAACCTGAATATGTCATGTGATATGACAAGGGGGAATTAAGGTTGCAGATGGAATTGAAGTTGCTAATCAGTTGACCTTAAGGAGATCATTCTGGATTATCCCCATGGGCCCAGTGTAATCACAAGGGTCTTTAAATGGGGTAGAAGGAAGCAGAAGCGTCAGAACCAGACAGATGACATCTTGAGAAAAACTCGACTGGACTCAGCTGTTCCTTGCTGCTTTGACGATGGAAGGAGGATGTGAGCCAAGGAGTGCGGGCGGCCTCTAAAAGCTGGCAAAGGCAAGGAAACGGGTTCTCCCGTAGAGCTTCCAGGAAAGACCTGGAGCACTGCCAACACTGCCGTGTGAGCCCAGGGAGCCCCACTGTCGACTTCTGACGCACAGAACTCTAAGACACTAAGGTCGTGCTGTTTCAAGCCACTGACTGTGTGGTAATTTGTTACTGCAGCAATAGGAAACTAATACACCATCCCACTATTATTTAAGTTTTTACAAAGAAAACACATGTATTTGCCAAAAATGAATATGAGATGAGAAAAACAGTAATGTTTGAAGGGCCCATTTTCACATTAACAACCAAATGTCCAATGTTCAGAAGGAAATTTTATATGAAATGGAGACATTGTGTAGACAGTCCTTGCTTCTCAAATAAGAGTTGTATTAATTCCTTGCTATATAGAAGAGTAATTAAATAGTTTATTTTTTGGAATTCAGAATTGCTTGACCTATACAGTTCTGTTGGCAGAGAAGACTTTAATCTTTTTAAAAAAGGTTGAGTGACAAAGCATTTACAGCTATATCCTACTGTTTCCTTTTATTTATGTTTCAAGACCAGTTGCTGCTTTTGTTGTTAAAAACACGTGGCAGTTTCAGCTTTTGCATAGTCAAAAATGAGAACCAGGTGAAGTAAAGCAAATTAAAGGGATTTATTTTATTCTTTTGAATGAGAATATCTTAGACATGCTTGTGCTTTGCATAAAAAAGTTGGATAATTAATACTCCTCACTATAGGCTGCTTAAAAATGAATTCAACGGATTTCCTTAGTCAAGTAAAGAGAATTTCTTCCTCTTGAATTCCGTGAGGTTGGGTCTCCCCTGCTCCTCATACCCTTCTGTACAGCTCCTGCCTTCATGGTAGTTGTAGGATGGCCCTGGGGCATTGACCCAACAGGATGATTTCAGATCCCATGGAAACAAGTGGGATGACAGCCCCTTCGTCCCGCCCTACTTCAAGCCTGGCGCAAACCAATACAGATACAATTAAGGTTGGTAGCTGCCCTAGAATCTGGCTGCTCGGTCAGCTTTATTGAACCATTTCTCTGCTCTTCAGGTACCTTGCTTGATCGTTCCTTGGAAAGCTGTTCTGCTGATTTTGTGATTTTTTTCCTATTTGCTTTCTCTGCAGCTCAATTTTCAGTATTCCCCGAAGATGTCTCTATTTTGACAATACCTTCTACTTCTCAGAGCTCAAAGCAGATTGTTTTCCTGATAATTTATCTCCTCTCATTCTTTTTTGTGTGTGTGTCTGTGTATTCCTTAAACCTTTTTTTTTCCTTTCAAAACACAGATGTACCTTTATTTTCCATTTTTTTAATTGAAGTAACACTGGGTTATAACATTATATAAATTTCAGGTTTAGTCATTATATTTCAACTTCTGTATAGACTACGTCGTATCCCCCCTCATTCTTAAACGCACATCACTGTGGACACACTTTGTCTGATAACTCACCTCACCTTACCATTTTCTATTTAAAGCTGACAAGCCAGTGATCTGGTAGTAAAAGGAAGGCCTCATCTGTGAATGTTGCATGCTAAGCCCAAGCAAGGCCTCTGATTTGTTTTCAAAACCTTGGAAATCAACTCTTAAGATGTCCCCCATTCCTTCCTTCATCAGCAAAGGCAGGCAACTGACACACAGGCCCCTCCCTGTCTGCCAATGGAATCCTGTGAGTGGCTGTTCTCCATCACAGGGCTGACCTGCCTTTGCTTCTTTTTTTTTCTTTTGGTGAGGAAGATTCACCTTGAACTAATATCCGTTGCCAATCTTCCTCTTTTTTTGCTTGAGGAAGATTAGGCCTGAGCTAATGTCTGTGCTGATCTTCCTTTATTTTTTGTATGTAGGATGCCTCCACAGCATGGCTGATGACTGGAGTAGGTCTCTGCATGGGATCTGAACCCATGAACCTGGGCTGCAAAGCAAAGCATGCAGAACTTTAACCACTAGGCCATGGGGCTGGCCCCCTGCCTTTGCTTCTTTACGAGCTTCCTGGCTTCTTTCTGACAGTTACTTTAATTGTGAAATGGAGTTTGCCATTAGTCACTTCCATAGCAGCATTGGTTGGGAAATAGATATTTTTATTTTCTAGTTACAAACTGCCTTTGGGAAAGGGCTTAATAAATATTTAGTTGATACTTTCTCAATAGATACTAGAGAGGTATTGGTGACAAGAATGGAGCTTGGGCTTACAGACCAGGGAGTGAAAGAGATCACTTCAGAGGCTATTATGTTGGAGGGAAAGTGCAGGTGTGGGGCCACCAGGAGGGCACCTGGTCTGGAATGGGGCAAGTGGGGCAGGGCATGGAGCTGTGTCGGAGGAGGCTTCACAGAGGGTGAAATATCTTGTGAAATTCATGACTGGTCTTTAACAGGAACGCGATGTCTTATTGTTATAGCATGTATAAAAACCATTGTGTAATGGTGACAGAAATCAAAAGTGTTGGTTGATGAAGTAGGATTGACTGAAAGGGGATACAATGCAGGTGTCCTATATCTTGTTTTAGGTGATGGTTACATAAGGGTATATGATGGTCAGAATCATCTAGTAGAATGCTTCAGATCTATGCATTTATTATATGTCAATTAAAAATAAAATTTATTGTGAGAAAGCTCATCATGTATTAATATATAGAAAGATCTTCAAGATACATCAAGTGAAAAAAGCAAGGTGGAGACAGGTGTATATTGTATGCCACCTTTATGGCATAAAGGAGAAAGCTAAGCACGTATGTTTGTCTGCTTCTGTCTGTGCAGAGAACTCTGGGAGGATAGGTGAGGGACCAGCAGCGGTGACTGGCCTGGGGGGGGGGGGGGGGGGTGAGGAGCTGCTGGAGGCTGGGGAGTGGAGTACAGGGGTGTGAGGGAGATTTCTCACTGCATACCCTTTTATGCATTTTGGTGTTTGAAACATGTAAACATAGTCTTATTCAAAAAATTAAATAAAACACATTGTAACAGAACTGAGATTTTAAACAGAGATATAAATGGTTTCATTATTCTTTATAGCAGGATATTTACCAATTAAATGTTTTTAAGCAGCTTCCGCTCCGCAGTGCTCTGACAACTAGCTGGGGCATATGTGCCACCTCCACGGGGGGCGCGCCCACGCAGGCTCCTATCAACAGAGCAGTCCTGCCTTCGGAGCCTTCCCGACTCCGAGCTCCTGGGAACCTCTCCCCATCAATCTCTTTGGCACTTTAGAGGAAACATTATTTGCCATCTGGATAATGGCCTCCGTGAGACATGGCCTCAGTTATAGGCTTTTCTTAAAGGGTTGGCATCCTCTAGAATACTTGGAACAAATGTAAGCAAGGTATACTTTTTAAACAAGGTTTTTGACATGTAATAGATAGTCTGTTCCTTCTTGCCTCTCCCGTGGATGGGCTCTGTCTGCATGGAGAGGATCTCTCCATTGAGCTCACTGGCTCTTTCTAGCAGTCAGGATTGGGCACTGACATAACAGAAATCCGGGCCTTCTTTCCCCTCCTTTTCTGCCTCCTTTCTAGATGCAGAAACTGGGCAACACCTTCTCTGATTGGTAGGCCCTCAGAAGCACCACTCACATTCCTCAATTCCCTCTCCTTTGATTTGTTTCATTTCTGTGAGTCCTGGGTTCTCCTCTGACTGGTCCTAGAAGGGGCAAGGCTGAGCTGGCCCCAGACTGCCAGGGCATCTTTAATAAGCACCTTGCAGTCTCTGTTCCTTCTCATTTCTTCCCTTTCAGAAGAATGTTTTTGGAGTGCTTGAGTATTCTGGCCAAGAGCCTTATAAAAAGAGCATCTCACGTTGCTTACGTGTGTTATCACTTGGATGCTTTGAACCTTTTCCCTGCAATGCATGCAAGATGTATTTTGTGTTATATTCTTAGCTGTTTTAAATGTGAACGTCTTATCGAAAGAGCCTAAGTAAAAATAATTCTTGGCCCCCACTGAATTTTTAGTCCCATGCCTCTTTCTTGGGTTGTCTATTTATACATCATTTTCTAAAACTCAATGCTTGTGGACTGGCAGTGGCTTCTTGGAGCGCTGGGTTGAGAAGAATTGTAAGGCCGTACTTGAGCTGTACTTGGACTCTGTGGGTAAGTGTGCTGTGATTGATTAGTGATGTCTGCCACAGGGTGTGAGAAAGAAGTGGGACATGGTTCTAGGTATTTGCCAAACTTGCCTTAGATAGCCCTAAATTTCTTTGTATCTCATACAGTGCATGGTGCTTTTTACTAAGTATATATATGCTCAATCAGTATTTGCTCATGTTGCTTTTTTTTGAGTTTGTACTCCCAGGGACACAATTATCTGAATAAGCAAGTCTACCCACAAGAGCATGGCTACTGACACTGAAGCTCGTTCCTGCAGAGTTTAAGTAGCACAATACAAGGCCCTAAGGTCTGATTCCCATGCCCTTCTCTCTCTTTAAAAGAACCTTGGCTAAACTCTTTTGTTTATAGTTTGAGCTCTGTGCAGGAGATGTTGGAGATCTCCTCTAACAGCCCCTCAGCACATAAGAATACATCCTTATCACTGTGCTTAGCAGCTCTGATGAGAACCTTAAAGTATTTCCAAGGCCTGTCATCCACGTGTAGCTTAATATTTAAAGCAGTAAATGTGTAGATCAGATGCCATGTGCCCAGGTAGTGTTCCAGGTGTTTCATTTAATCCTCACAAAACCCTAGGAAATAGTTGCTATTCTTATCTTCCCAACTTGAGCTCAGAGAGGTTAAGTAACTTGCCCAAGGTCACGGCTTCTAACTGGTGACCTTTAGGCATTTAGGTCAGCTTTAGGCGTTAATCTGTCTAGTCAGTGAGGTGCGCTGAGCACTTGAGCAGGAGACAGACCTGCATGTTCCTGAGAAGTTACTTCTCTGGGCCTTGATTTCCCCATGTATAGAATGAAGGGTTGGGCAGGATGGCTAAGATCCCCCCAAGCCCTCGCTTATTTGATTCTCAGTTACATATTGAAGAGCTCTTTGAGCCACCCTAGTACTCACCATGAAATCTGACCAATAATCTATGCATATGCTGGAGGTACACGGATTGAAGTGAAGACTGGAACGTTCTCTCAGCACACACCAGAATTATAGCTTGTCAAGTGAGAGAAACTTATTTTCCCAAACAATTAGAGGATGCCAGTAATTATGTTTAATTACATATTGAGCCATTTTCCTGTTGTGTCAACCCATTGTCTTAATTGTGCTTAAGAGCAGCAGGCTATTATTTTGAGGTTTGTGAGGTTTAAAATTGCTTTGTGTCTCATCATCCGGGGAGCAGAAGAGTTAAGAACACGGGCTCTGGAGTCAGACAAACTTGGTGCAAATCCTGGATCTGCCACTTACTGGAAATCCTGGGTCAGTTCCTTGATTTCTCTAGATGCTGGTTTCCTCCTGCTGGGAATGTGATAATGGCATCAAGCTCAGGAGGGTGTTGTGAAGATTGGAGAACATATAATATGAGGTGCGTGGTGCGGCATTTGATAATAGACCTTTCAGATGTTGGCTGTCATATTGTTATTACTGATTGATTAGATCTTGATGATGGGCAGTCTCTGGACACATTCCACGCTCTAGCCCTGAGGGATGGCCCATCTGGGGAGGATCTGGGCTCTAGTCTGGATGAATTGCTGCTGTTAGATGAATTGCTGCTGTTCTGTACTGTTTCTGGTATTTTGGGTGTTTGTTGTCTGTCTTGATTCAATTTTCTGTCTATAATCTCATTTCCTAAGGACAGGTGGAATGGAGCTAAGAAATATGGGCAGCCATCGGAGAAGTTACAATTGTAAGTCCCCTGAAGAGAACCATGGGGGAATAGGAACTAATCCTAGTATTTAGTAAGAAAATTTTTTGGTAGTTGATCATTTTAGGCAGCACATAGACATGGCCTTAGACAACATTGAATCATGTAGTGAGACGTTATTTTCTTTTCATTCCTCTTTCAGGCCCTCTGGTTCTATCAAAGAGAAAGCCTCAGTCTGGTGCAAACTTTAATCTCTAGCACTTTGGAATTTCCCTTTTAACTAAGAAAGAGCAGGTTTCAGGCTTGGAGCCCTTGGTGGGCAATGGTATCTAGCTAGAATTCATTAATATTGCTTTGTTTTCATTGTATTTATTTTTACTGTCTTCTATTTGTAGCATGTAATACTAATTCTTCACTTACAATAGTAATATAAAAGTTCCATTGAAAGTATATTTAAGGAAAAATGAATTGATTTAAAGAAAATTGTTAAAAGTTTGCGGGTGGTATGTGGCTATGGCAAAAACTGTGATGGTGGCATGCAAATCTGAGTTGGGAAACAATGGTTTAGAGAGGGAAGGGGGACAAAACTTTACCCTAGAGAAGGCCAGTGTTCAGAAAGAAGAGAAATGAGAGAAGTCAAGGAGCACTGGGAGAATGCAGAGCTGCAGGAGACATCCTTGCAGGAGGGGGAGGCAGGCACACGGGCTGATGCTGCAGAGAGGACAGTAAAGCAATGACAGAGGAGAGACGGTGGGATTGCTGAGGGGACAACCACGGGGCCTTTGCTGGCGCCAGTTTAGCCAAAGGACTGGCATAGACTGAGGAGTGCATTAGAGGAAGGAAGCGGGGAGTATGTTCTACTTTTTTCCAAGAAGCTTCGTGTGATGGTGGCACAGTAAGTTGAGGGAGAAACAAGGTGGATGGGAGGTTTTTTGTTTTTTAGAATTCCAAATACGTGGGCATGTTTTTAGCTAATGGAAGAGGAAATGGTGATGATGTGTATTGAGAAGGGATAGATGGAGCCAGGGTCAGGCATGCGGGAGGATGGGTTCACCCAGGACAGAGAGGAGAAAGAGTAAGACTTCCCCCGGGGCCAGAGGACAGAGGGGAGACAGAGGAGGAGGGGAAGTCGCCTCTTCTCTTATCGGTAGATTCTGCAAGTAAATTTTAGCCAATTCTTGATGTTTAAGTAATTCAGAAAAAGAGAGAGGAGAACAAGTATGAGGGCCTAGAGAAAGCAAATGGCTGTGAAAGCGGAGACAGAGGGGATCTAGACAAAAACTGACTCATTGATCTTTTGGAAGTCCCCAGGAGGGAGGTGCTTGGAACTGACATGCTGTACCACAGGAAGGGCTTGGAGCTCAGGGTGCAATATAGCTAGAAAACTGAGAGTGACAGTGAATGACAGTGATGGTAGCAGCTGCTTCTTAGACCCATCGAAAGGGGATTAGCTGAAGTCATGTGTTTTGAGCCCTCTGGTGCTGTTGGTTGAGGCTTCTTTCACTGAGGAAGCACGGTAGAGAGAGCCACTCCCTTAACAGGGACTTATTGCCATCTGAGGGGAGAGGGAAGTCCCCTCCTCCTGTGTCGCAGAGACCACCTTCTCCTCAAAGAGAGGGCCTGTGCAGGACAGCTTGCTATTGCTTCACCCAAGGAGTCAGCTGTGTGTTGTGAAGGTCTTGGGCTTTAGACACAGTGGCACTCACGCACCCAGGTGTGGAATTGTGGGCATGGAAAGGGCCCAGCTCACTGTACAACTGAGTCCCAAGCTTTGCCCATTAACCTGGGAGGCTGAGGTCTCTTCTTGTTGAGATTGCTGTACTCACGTGTTTGCATCCTTTGCATCTTCTTCCTGGGTAAGTTGAATCATGGAGCATGTGGGAATAGAGTGACTACCGGGCTGAAAGTTGTCTGGAACAAATCTAATCTAGGGAGAAAAGGAAGGTCATTGTCTGTGTAGGGCTCCAAACCCAGAGCTCCTCACCTCAGATCCAAGCATGAGGGCACCAGTGGAAGAGCGGGAGAGGAAGGTGGGGAGTTGACTAATGAAGAGCTGGCTTTGTGGCTTAGGTTGCCCTGAAGGAGGAAGGTGAGGAGGTGGGGAGAAGAGAGCACTGAGATGCCCCAGCCCTCCTGTCTTACTCATGGCTCAGAGGCAGCTGAAGTGAGTAGATACCCGGGGCATGCGCCTGACCGGGACCTCTCAGCAGGCTTTCCTAGAGTAAAAGCAATTTCCTGTCATTGGTTCATGCAGACCTATCCCATAGTCTGCAGGCCAGCAGTCCCTGTGGGAATATTTTGGCCTGCCCCTGTCTCAAATCTTTCCAACCTACTCAGTTGCTGTAGCCACCATTTACATTGAAAGTTTTGGCTGGCCTGGCTTTCCTTTTATTTCAGCATTGCCCACAGTCACAGATATGGAGTTGATCTGGGAAAGGCATTCTAGTGTTTACCAGGGTGGAAAGTAGACTTTTCCAGGCAACTCAGATGATTACTTCTGGAATCACTAGCCACATGTATTTTCCAAAGAAATGCATTGGAGACAAAAGGGGAAGGTTAAGTCCTGGCACCTTCCCTCCAGACAGTTGCCATTCAACTGGGGAGAAGACATATATTCTCAAAAAAGGGAAAATAACCAGCAAGAAAGGCTTTTCAGCAGGTAGGATTTGAATTGATCCTTGAAGAAAGAGTGGGGTTATGAGGAGGCATTTGTGGTTTGGCAAACAATTATAGGGGTCACCAGAACTCCCCAGGGTCCAGAAAGACCCCCCTGTCTGGACATTCTTTTTCTTATTCTTTATCTTTACCTGCCAGGCTGAGGGTGAAAACCTTTTCTTCTACCATCGTGGGAGCTGGAGAGCAGCTGTCTCAATTTATTTAGAAAATATCCTGAATATGGTTTAATGCATCACCCTCCAAGATTCCTCTCCTCCAGACACAATAAAGCTAGGTCCATCAATCCAACTTCTTATGTGTAACTCTCCATCATTTTAAAGGCCCACCCTGGCCTTAGCAGAACAGAAGATGGGTTAAGAACATGGGCCCATGTTCCATCCCACACTTGTTCACTGGGTAACCTTGTGCAAGTCATTTAACCAACCTAAGCCTTGGTTTCTCTAACTGTAAAACAGGCATTCTCAGGATCATCTCCTCCATGGGGTCGTCTGAGGATTCAGTGAGATGATTGAGGCAGCACACTCCCCGTTTTGCCTGGTTCCAGCATCCTATAGCTGTTCTCTATCACTATATTGCTATATTCCCCATGTTGCGCTTAGAGTCGGTCATAACTGTCCAGGGAGGTGCTGATTAGCAATGCTAACATCTGAAGGCTGCTTAAAATAGATGAGTTATTCTGCCTGAGACTTTGCATTTTTTAAACCGACACCTTTTTTTCGTTAGATAGTCTTCTTACCAGATAATAAGATGGAATGAATCTGTGAAGTTATCTACATAATGAGGCCAGTGAGGCACAAAAGCAGTGAAGACCCTGAAAATATCAGCCAAATTTCCGGGATCACTTTAACCGTAGCATTTAGGGCTTGAAAGGACCAAGGAGAGAAAAACCACCTTTCTTTCCTGCTTCTTTTGCCTCCCCCGTCAGACCCTAGACTCTTGGTGCTTGAGGACTGTGTCCTTCTCACTATTGGCTTCCTGGGGTCTAGCAGGTTGGCCTGACACAAGGGAGCATCAGTAATTATATGTTCAATAAAGGAAAGCATTTTTACCTAGAAAATTCTGAAAGAAAGTGGGGGAGACTGAAGTTAAAGAGTAGATCTCGCAGTAGTTTCAGGAGTGGGTGGGATTAACTCATGGTCACCAGCTGCTGTGACGCTTACTCTCCCTGCAGTAAAGTCTCTTTGGATTTCACACGTGGTGAGGTTGAAGGAGTGTGGGCATTGGGGTCAGACAGACCTTCGCTTGATTGTGGACCTGCCATGTACCAGTTGAGTGATGTTGGGGAATCTGTTGTCCCTCTCATATGGGGGGGTGATAGTATCAATTCCATGGATTGTTGTGGGCATGGAGGATGTTGACATGAGGTACTTGGTACCTCACGCTCTCTCTTTACCTTGATTTCTGGACTTTTCGGATGACTACAGTTGACATGCTTGAACTTGGAGGTCAAAGCAGGAGAGGCAATCTCTAAAGACTGTTTTGAGGCCTTCCTGGCCTGATCACCCTGCACGCTGGGCTGAATTTAAGTGATCTGCAGCCTGTGACTCTGGCATGGAGGTCAGTAAAGCAACTCATGGACCTTTGCAAGAGTTCATTGTGTGGTTCTTTGTCATCCATGTTTACAGCCGGGGCCGTCCTCCCAACCTATCTCAAATCCGCCTTCTTCTTTCCATCTCCATTGTTCACTCCTTAATCCAAGTTATCCCGTGTCTCTGGACTTCTATATGGCCTCCTAAGTGGTCTTTATGTTTGTCTTACTTCACATCCTCTCCCCAAACACCAAGTCCCCACAGAGTAGCCAGAGTGATATTTTAAAAACAGAAACCAGATCAGGCCATGTCTTTGCTTAAAAGTATATTACAAGAATATACTCCTGGGCTTTCCAGCACTGGGCCTCTACCTCATCCTGCTCCTTACTCTCTGTAAATACACCAGCTACTTTCCAACACGCCGAATGCTTCCTAACTCAACGCTGCTGTTTTTCGGTCACCTCTATCTGGAGCACTCTGCCCCCTGCTCTTCCCGTGGCTGGCAAGCCTCCAGGCCTCCACTCTGGTATTGACGTGCTCAGAGCCATCCTCCCGACCCTCTTTGTTCCCTTCATGTGAAAACACTACCAGAAATTATCTTTGTTATGATTTGCTTGCTTATTGCCTGTCTCCTCCCACTCTGTTAGAATGAAAGCTCCATAAAGACAGGAAACCCCTGTCTCATTATTGCTGCATTCCCAGTGTCTTCAATGAATCCTGGCACGTAAGGATTCTCAGTCAATATTTGTTGAAAAAGGCAGTGAGAAGAGAAACTCTAAATCTACACGAATACATGATATCTGTTCAGCTGTGTGGAGGAGAGTGCCAATTATGCCAGTGTTCACCACGGTGTGATATATTGAGTGGCATCTGAGAGGGAGCTCTCAGTGCTCCTGGGTATCAGAAAGAAAGTAACGTTTCTGTGCTCATAAGCAACAGAAATCACCTCTGCTGCAGAAACATTTTTGGATTGTGATGGCATCTAGGTGAATAGGCTCTTTGTGGTCAGGAGTCTGCAATGGTGGGACATCATGAGCTTCAAAATCAGGCCCTCTGCCTCTGCTCCTTGCTAGCTGTGTGACTGTTATGATTGCCTCTGACCTCTGATTTCCCCACCCATAAACTGAGGACAATGATACAAGCCTTCCAGTGATGCTGTGGAAATTAGAGATAGTCTATGCCTGGATCTTGCACCTGCTAAATAAATGACAACTTTTTTTTTAGTGAAAATTTTCAAAATCCTATTAATTTGAGACTTGTCATCAGAAATCCAATTTAATTAAACAACTATTTAAGCACTTTTAATAATTGTCATGAGTGCTGCAGAGAATCCAAAGATTGGTAAGATATACAACATGTCTTTAACTAAAAATCTATAAAAGGGTAAGTAAGATAAGTTATAAAGCTAATGACAGATATGTGTACAATGCTTTGCAATTTGTAAAGTGATTTTTGTATGCCTTTCACTACTTGCTTCTCACTATTACCATGTGAAGAAAATATAATAAAGGCTTTGTGACCCTGTGCAAGTCAGGGGTCTTTCTGAACCTGACCTTGTCATTTGAAAAGTGTAAAGAGTGATAGTTATGTTAGAGAGTATTTTTGAGAAATCTGTGTGATGGCTCAGGCAAAGCATAGAGCCTGGCAGGCAAGAGTCACTCAGATACGTTATCCTTCTTTTGCCCCAATCTCTGGCCCTAGAGCCTGTTTTCTTTCCATGATCTGCTTCCAGATGACTGCAATATGAAGTAGTTTGTGATCAGAGTCTCCCTGGAAGAGTATCAAAGTGCCATGGAAGTTCAAAGAAGGAAAGAGAGAGAGATGGCATCTGTTTGAGAGGCTCAAGAAAACGCTTTGTCTTGGAAGAGATAGCATTTGGTATGAGTCTCAAAGAACAGGTAGTATTTTGACAGATAACAAGGTAAAGGTGTCAAGGTGACATTCCGATTAGAGAGAATAGTTAGAGCAGTGAAGTGGCTGCAGGAAAGTCATTGTGAGTGTATCACTGGAGTGTCAGGGAGAGAAGGACCCACCTGTGAGGGTTGGTAGGTCCCCTATTATAGAAGGTGTGTACCTAGGGGGCTTATGTACGATAGAGCAACCCATCAAGTGGTTGGGGGCCATCTTTTAGGAGCTAAGCCAAAGGTGGATGGATTTGGGAAAGGATGTGGAATGTATTTGAGGGGAAGAGAGACAAGCCAACCACCTAGAATGCTCTTGCACAAGTCTAGGAAAAACGTAATATAGTTGAGATGCAAAGCAAGAGATAGACCAAAGAAATCAACCACCACTGTGGCAACTGACTGGGTGACAGTGGTGAGGGAGAGCTGTGGGCAAGATGGTGCTGAGCTTTTCGGCCTAGATGACTAGAGACAGTGGTAGAGAGAGGTGGAGGGGGAGGAGGAAGAAGACAATGATCTTCCTTTTCAACATAAGTTGTTTAGGGTGTTTGGGAACATTCAGTTGGAGGTTTTAATCAGACAGTTGGTAACATGGGTTTGGGGCTTAGGGTTATAATGGAGTTTTGTGAGTCTTCTGCACAGAGTTATGACGGAAACTACGGGAGTATTTGAGCTCTTTCATGGGACAAAGTACAGAAGAGGAGGGTGCAAAAGAGAAGAGGTCCAACAAGACAGCTAGGGACATTCTTTGTTTGGAGTTGGCAGGAAGGAGAACTAGTGACAGAAGAGAAGGAGGAGTCAAAAGAGGAAAGAATACTGAGCGGGAGGGTGCAGTGTCTCGGGAGACAGCAGATCAGAGTTTCAACAAGGTAGGGCTGGTGGCACAGTTCTTAATGGTTTGTTAACTTTGAGGACCTAAGCAGGCTGTCAGATGGTCTTAGATTTGGTGAGTAGCAGGCCATGGGACCCTTTAAGAAAGCAGCCAAATGAGGGTAAAAATGAGGAGGCAGGTTGGAGATGGAGGATTGAGGAAGCAGAGGCAAGAGAAGAGAATGAAGGCAGAGATGGGGCAGTAGTTTGAGGGAGAACAAAGAAGAAAATTAATAGAGGAAGAAAGCAAGAAAGCCTAAGCATGTTTTAGGTCAAAAGGAAGGAGCCTGTGAAGAGGGAGATATTGAGACGAAACATGGGATGAGAATTGACGAACACAGCGTTCCTTTCTCAAGGGAGAAGGTACCAGCAAGCAGCCCTTCAGATAACTGAGTGTGGGTGTATATTAAACAATTATTAACCCTAGATAGCTGAGCAAAAGCTGCTTAGAATAATAGGTTTAAACAAGTGTCTGCTGGCCCATCCTAGGCTGGTTGGGAAGGAGATGGCATTTGCCTTTGGTGCTCTCCCTGTCACCCTGATTTTCGTTCCTTGATCTGGGGAACTCCTCTCCCTTCCCCGTCTCTCCCCAACACATGCACAGTTCATTGTCTACTGAGAAATGAACAACTACTTTATCTCAGTTCTATTAACTAATGAATCTGGTAAGCTAATTGCTGCCCCTGGCAGAAGACTAGAGAGCTATTTCTGCTAACAGTTACCTTCTGGAACTGTGGTCTGTCTTGTTGTCTAATGCATTAATGGTTCACATGGTGGAACTTCAACTCAGGAATGAGGGGCGGGGCTGACACAAGAAGCGTTGGGAGATTTTACTCTTCAAATCCTAGCTTGTTTGTGGCCACCCAGCCCTTCCAGTACCTTAAGCACTAAAAATATGGTGCCTTATCCTCCAAGTAAAACTAAAAATCTTTTAAAAGATACAAAGCTTCTGTGTCAGCTATACTTAAAACAGCTTCTTTTAGATTTTCTTTTTTCTTTTCTTTTTTTTTTTGATGAGGAAGTTTGGCCCTCAGCTAACACCTGTTGCTAATCTTCTTCTTTTCCCTTGAGGAAGAGTGGCCCTGAACTAACATCTGTGCCCATCTTCCTCTATTTTGTATGTGGAAAGTCTCCACAGCTTGGCTTGATGAGTGATGTGGGTTTGCACCTGAGATCCAAACCTGCAAACCTGGGTCACCAAAGCAGAGCATGCAAACTTAACCACTATGCCACTGGGCCAGCCCCTATATTTTCTGATTACAAAATTGTGGCTGAATTCAGTAACACCAAAACTTAAAAATAATTTTTTTCGGTGCACCCCAAGTACTTCATCTGCCAGTTGGGTTATCCATCTCTCCCCCTACAGGTCAAACGTCCCTTCTTCTGGGTGAGGACAGAGTCTCATTGGACTGGGATGCACGAGCCTGATGTTGCCTGAGTTCCAGCCCATCTATCCTGGACTTAGCTGGCTGTGGAATTGCTATTTAGCATTTGTATGAGTAGCTCCCTTTTTGGCAACCTTAGACACTAACTATGACATAGGTACCCTGAACTTAACTAATGACAGTTGCTGGTTTTCATTAAAGTGATTATTCTATTTTATGGGAAATTTTTTTTCCTGTATTTTATAGGAGTTATTTTATCTGTAATGTGTAAAAGCAAGCCATTGCACTCTAGGTTACATTGCGTCATGTTCTAAACCCAAATGCGTGGAATTCTTAGAAAATCTATAGTTAGGGGTTAAATATGTTTTTGGAGGATCAATGACAAGATGCAATATGGTGTTTTGGGTAGAAGGCTTGGCTGGGAACCAGAAATTCTGAATGCTAGTCTCAGCTCAAATTGTTGCCTTCCACGTGGTTGTGGGAAGTTATTCTCCATTCCCAGAAAGGGAAGCAAGTGTTCCTGCTCAGCCTCTAAAATCATGAGGAACAAATGGAGATGAGAGACTCGAACATAGCGTAAAAGCAAAATTGCTGCCCAATACATGGAAAAAATAAAATATAGAAGCTGTTTCTGAAGGGTGAAAAAAATTAGTAGAATATTAATTCTATTTGCGGTGCCTGTTATCAGAACCCTCTGTATGCATCATACCTCGCCAAGTGAAGGTCTGGGCAAAAAATTTTATGTTTTATCTTTTTTGTGAATTTCATTTTTCATTTCATATATTTCATTTGTAAAGGGAAGAGAACTTTACATGTGTCACCATGTCGCTTCCGTGTTGGAGGTGCCACTGTGAGTCTCAGCGTAACTGGGAGAGGTTTGCAGGGTGACAATTTGACTGGATTGCACAGGGCTGCGCCAGGCAGCTGCTGCCAGGGCGACATGCCCCAGAAAGAAAGCTCAGCGTTGTCTTTGCTATCTTCCACTTGGCAAAATAAACCCTACATTCTGCCTTCAGGGAAACAGCTTTTCACCTCCTGTCCAGTGAGGAAGGTTTGATTTTTTTTTTTCAGACTTGACTCGGAGAAAACTAGATCTATTTCAACTATGGTTGAAATAACCATAGCAGCAATTTTTATTCGTTTCTCTAAGTATATAGAACATGGAGCTTTCTCCAGTTTACAGTTTACTTCTCTCAGGCTTCATGTGGTCAAGACAGAAGCCTCTCTTATGGGGAAAAACCCCGGAATCCCAGTTCTGCTCATTATTATTAAAGCATGTTAGAGCCAGAAAGATCCAGTCTTTCACTTTACAGAGGGAAGGAGGTCCGGAAGATATAAGTAAATTGTTTAAGGTCACAAAGTATGTGAGGAGTGAGGTCCTGGACCAGAACCAGTTCTCCTAACTCTCTGCTCATCCCTGCCTCTTGGCAGATTAGGATACAGAGCAGTTAAAGAGCAAAGAACTGGGGGGAAGTGGTTGTATTTTGATATGAAATGAAAATCACCTACAAATGAGAACCTTAGTTTTGCAACACAGATTCCATTAATTTCTTTAACACAGGTAACACTTCTGTCTTCATTTTGCCCATTAGGCAATAATTCTGAATTTCTTCATTATCACTTGGGTGATTTGCCTTCCCAGTGTTTTTTCATAGCTGTCTGAGATCTTGACAGTGCTTGTGTGTCCACACAGCAGGACTTTTGGCAGAAAGGAAAGAATTCCAGCCTGGTTTCCTGCAGGAAGAAAGCTTACAAGACTCATTCTGTGTGTTGCCTTTGTTCGTTCTCGAGACATGAAGTGGTTGGCATTGCCTTGGCAACTCCAGTAGAAGCCAATGGCTGCTTCATGGATATGAGTTTCATTGCAGCCTCTCCTGGGAGCAGCCTTGGCGTTGGCCAGAACTGGCACCGGCTGCCTTCCTCCGGGCACAGAGCCATTGTGTGTGTGGAGATGGCCACGTCTTGAGCGTCTTCTCTAACACTAGGCACTGCAGTAGATCCTTTATTCACATGAGCATATGTAATCCTCACAAGGAGCCTGAATTGTGGATATTATTGGCTCTGTTTTACAGATGAGGAAACTGAGCCTCAGTGAGATGGGAGTTATATCTAAGTTTATTTGAATTCATTTCCACCATATATTGGTAGGCTGCCTTCTTTGGGCAACATGCAGCCTGTTGGCTACTAGAGTGAGGAGCACAGAAACCCTATCATAAATCCCTTTGTAAGTTCCCTTCTCTGGTCAGCCGTTCTCTTTCTTAAAGCATATGGATGTGTATGATTTATAGTTTCCATAAGATGATTTTCTCACTCTGGGCTACTTTATAAATGTTAAGAAAACAGAACAACAGTGTGTTGCACCACTGGAGACATCTCTGTATCCATAACATTTATTGAAATAAATTTTATGTTAAGTGTCAACTGAAAAAACTTCTACTGAGATAGAAATCTACGTCATGAAGAAATACTACCACATAATCACTAGGATGGCTATAATAAAGAAGATAGACAGTAACAAGTGTTGGCAAGGGTGTGGAGAAATTGGAACCCTCATATACTGCTGGTAGGAACGTAAAATGGTACAGCTACTTTGGAAAATAATTTGTCAGTTCCTCAACTGACATATGAGTCTTGAACATAGAGTTACTATATGACTCAGAAATTCCCCTCCTGGATATATACCCAAGAGAAATGAAAATACATGTCCACATAAAAACTTGAACATGAATGTTCATAGCAGCATTCATAATAGCCAGAAAGTAGAAACAACCCAAATGTCCATAAGCTGATGAATGGATAAATAAAATGTGGTAAGTCCATACAGTGGAATATTATTCAGTCACAAAAGTGAGTGAAGTACTGATTCATGTTACAACATGGCTGAACCTTGAAACATTATAAGTAAAAGAAGCCATTAGTCACAAAAAGCTATATATTGTATGATTCAATTTATGTGAAGTGTCTAGATTAGGCAAAGCTATAAAGACAGCAAGTAGATTAGGGATTGTCTAGGGCTGGGGGGTTGGAGTGACTGCTAATGGGTACAGATTCTTTTTGGGGTGATGAAAATGTTCTGGCATTTGACAGTGGTTGCCCAAACTTGTGAATACTCAGACAACCACTGAATCCTATTCTTTTATTAAGGGGTGGATTTTATGGTATGTGACTTATATTTCAATAAACAATACAACACAAAACAAAACTTATTTTGGCAGGATATTTGTGTTGATAAACAATGAGTGTCAACATTAACTCAAGGACTTCTTGCTCTTTACGTAATGTTTTGGAAACATTCTTTCAGGTTGTTACTAAAGCCCTTAACAGTCTATCAGTTTATCTTTTCTTCTTGTGCAAACCAATATAATCCTTTACTGATGTCTTAACCTTGGACACCTTTGGAGTACTTCAAGTCAAGACAAGTCCATACAACTTTTAGGAAGGAAGCATATCTGTCTTTCTCTTTCTCTCTCAGAGAGGAGAAAAGAGATTTGGACATTGAACACTTAGCTCTCAAAGTGAGACAAAGCTGTGAGGTAGATGTAGGCAGGGTTCTCTGACTTGGTCTGTCTTGTTCTGGAGGACTGCATCAGGTTTAATTCTTCTTGGAGGCAAATTTTAAATCAATATAAGGACACAACTTTCTAACAGTTAGAGCTAGTTGAGTTCACTGTCACTTGTTACAGCCCATGAAGATGGGAATTGTGCATTGAGAGGAGGTTGGACTGGCTGACTGAAGTTCATATGTCAGTGAACTTCGGTTTCGAAAGGTCGTGATTCTCATACTCCTGCTGTACTCCTTCAGCTGTCGTAGCAATGACTCTTTCTTCGTTGAACTCATCAGTTGTATGTTTGTAAATAATTTAGAATTGATTGGGAGGAAAGTAGGAAAAGAAAGCACCAGAGGCTCATGCTTGTTGTTTCCTTGATGTTCGTAGAGAGTAATTGATTCTAAAGCCAGAACTTGTAGAACGCTAGATAGGGAGCCAGGAGGTCTGGATCCTAGGCACAGATCTGCTATCCACCTAATTAGCTGGGTGACTTTCTGCAAGTCATCTACGCTCTGATGATCTCAAGTTTGTTTATTTGTAAAACACAATGTTGCTTTGGAATGACCTTGAAGGATCTTTTGGCTCTGAAATATTCTTGAATTTTTCTTAATAATTTTAACTTTTCATAGCAAGTCTTACATCTCTCTTTTCCTAGCCTTTGGTCAGCCTTTGCCTGTTTTTAATTCCTTCCGTTGTGAGGAAGGCTTGCCATGTGCATGCCCACCATTTTTCTTGTCACTCTTGCCCTTCATCCCTGATCTTAAGTCCTTAATTCCTCACTGGTTTCATGTCAGTCCCACCATGATGGTTAACACTTCTTGACTGCTGTAGGCTATAGTAGGGCTCTCTGTCTTTTGTTACCTCGTTAATCACTTTGCTTCAATCTTTTGTATTAGTCTCAGAATCTGCTGTTTTGTATGTCTCCTGCTTTTCTAATAAATCGTAAGCCACTTGGGAAAACAGCATGGTGTAAAGGAAGTACACTTGAAATCAGCATCTTAAAGTTCTTTCCCCAAAGTAATAGAGTTGATAATGTGGCTGGGCCCTAGTTTTCTAGTTTGTGAGATGGGGATAGTAAAACCTACCTCAGAGTTACTGTGAGAATTAAATGAGATAAACTATCAAAGGGTTGATCATAGCGGTTGGTGATGGTGTTGGTGGACAGTAGAGAGAAGGTGGTCAGCATGGGCTGAAAGAACTCGTCATCTCCTGTACTGTCAGGAATGAAGTCACATAAACACCTGAGACAGGGAGTTAATGATTCTTCTCCATCGTCAGTTCCTCTTCCTAATACTCCTCAGTGTCTGAAGATCATTCCACAGAGTGAGAAATCTTGCTGTGGAAATTTAAGTCTTTTTTTTTTTTCTATTTCTTTCTTTCTTAGTAAAGATAGAAGAAAAATCATTCAGATCTTTGGCAACCTTTGGTCACAACTCTTAATTGGTCTTAGAGATTCTTATTAGATTACTTCTTGATTATCTCTTCTTGATTATCTCTTCTTGGGGATAATTAATTTCAGTTTCCTTAAATCTCTCCTGGTGCCCATCTTCTAAACCTTTAAGCGAGTCTTTTGCTTTTCTCTGTCTCCCAGAGTAATATTCCTTCCAGGCTGGGAAACAGTTGTTGGGTACCAGGTCAAATGTATTAATAGTCAGGCCATATGGTTCACAGACACTTTGCTCTCAACAACTTGATAGGAATTCTGGTGGTTTGATTTTTTTCTTTTTAATTTTAACTATAAAAATTTAAGAACCATCTGTTGTTATTTTTTGTATGTGATCCTGGTAAGTTATCTAGTTACACTGCTCCTATGCCACTAGCACTGTTCCATGTGGAGGCGTCCATGGCAGAGCTGGGTATACTTCATTTTCAGTTGTAATGTGTATGGGATATGTATGTCCCATCTAGGTTCCCTTCATAAATTGCAGCGGGTTTACCTACATGTAATTAGGTCTTGGGATTTATATGGCTTCTGGCTTAGCTGGTCAAATGCTTCAATTGTAGTGGTCCATTTGATTGGTTGAGAATAGGTCACATACTAATTTCTATGGAACAAACCAAATAGGGTAATGTAATAGAGAGTGATGCCAGGGTGAGGGTCGGGCTGCTTTAGTTAGGATCATGGAAGCCCTCAAGAAGAAAAATAGGAGTTGACTTCTGAAGGGTGATAAAGACAACCAAATGAAAATCTGCAGTAAGAAAATTCTAGGGGAAAGGAAGAGTTAAGAGCCAAGCCTCTGAGCCAAGGAATAGGCACAGTACAGGAGGAAGTCCAGTGGGCTTCACTGTAGTGAGAGGGAGAATGCAGGGAGCTGAGGGTGAAGAGGGTCTAGCCTGAGTATAATAGGAACCAGTGGAGGTTTTTAAGGGAGGAGATGATATCGTCTGATTTATAATTCTAGAATGCTCACTCTGGCTGCTAAGTGAAGATTGGATTGTTAGGAGCAAGAATGGACGAGGGAAACCAGTCAGGAGGCCATAGCTGTTGTCCAGATGAGACATGATGGTGGCTTGGACTAAGGTTGTGTGGTATAGATGATGAGAAGTGATAGAATTTGGGATATATTTTGGGTATGGAATCTGTGGGACATACTGAATGCTTTTGGTCTGAGAAACTGGGTGATTTGTGATACAATTCTTACTCAGATAGAGAGGGCTTGATGATTCTTCTTTGGCCAGTTAAGGTTGAGATGGCTAATGGACACCAAAGTAGAAATGTCCAGCAGATGATTGAGTATATGAATCTGGAGCTTGGTGAGAGAGGAAGGCTGAAAAGTTCATTTAAATTACGTGAAGGTTAAGAGTATACACAGAGAGGAGGTTGAGGTCTGGGTCCAGGAGACACATCGTTTAGAAGTCTGGAAGAGATACCAGCAAAGGACACTGATTGAGAGTAGCCAGAGAGGTCAGAGAACCATGAGCTCATTAGATGCCTGGAAAGGAAAGTGTTTCCAGAAGGAGTAAATGATGACCTCATCATTCAGTTTCAAGTGTTGGCACCCAGCACCATATCAAAATGTAATTCCAAAGGTTTATTCCATAGCTGCAGACTTAGTGATGACTGGAGCACACTGGGCTCAGTGCCTGCCCGTAGAAACCCTCAGCCACAATGGAGTCAGAAACAAGGGGGGCTCTTGTCTCCTTGGGGGCCGTGGGAGATGGGCTTTTGCTGAAGTCTCCATCAGAATTTGTGAGATTTTCATACCATTACCAAAGCAACAAAGAGTAATTAGTTTTTCGTTGTTGTTTTTTAATGGCAGATGTATATACAGCTGGTATGGCTGTGCCACAAGTCAGTTCTCTGAAAATCATCAGTAACTAAATTCTAATTCTGTATTCTAATTCCAAGGCTTTAAGGTTTACCTAAAATAAAAGTCTATAGCCAACTCAGTGCATGAAAGGACACATAAAAATGCTTATGTTTTTAACTTCTTAATGTGCTAAACCTGACAAGATAGGTCTCATAATAATCATTTCCTGAATTTTATCCTTTCTCGAAGGTGGCTTCTGTTTGGAAGTTAACTTCAGGTTATGGAAAATTGTTCAATTATTTGTTAGTCACTTCATAAATGACATTTAAATGAGAAGTTGAGATTTTTTACTTTCTACCTCTCTTAAAGTGAAAGTATAATGCATTCCAACAAACATTCTAAATTGAAGAGCAAAATTGAGGAGTCTTTTTTTTGGTACCATATACTATAATTTGATAGGTCATTTTTCCTACTGTATTAAGTACATTTTCTCTAAAATCCAAAGCTGGATCATGCTGTAAACAAGATGGTTTATTTTGGTGATTCTCACCAAGTTTGGAGAAATAGTGGATTTATTTTAAATTAAGCAAAGCTGCATTTTCTTTCCAGAAGGTTCAATGGATACGTAGGCAAACTCTGTAAATGTTTATTCTAACCTGTTACCCTACTGACATTTAGTTGAATTTTACAAATAGATGAAGTTAATAAGAATGTAGAGGGCTGATAGTTGGCAATAGATTGTGATGAGGAATATTCTCTTGGTTATTCAACCAAATATGTGGTTCACTAATTGAACGACATTTTCCGGGAACAGAACATCAGAAAATGATCCCTTTCCATAATTGTAACAGAATGATTGGTTCTGCTGCTTTGTATAAAAACAAAATTTTATAGTACCTCAGAATTCTCCATTTTTTCTAACATCATACTGCAAGTAGCTTATTTAGCTGGTTGGCTGAATCCACCTTCAAAGACTAAAGCTCACACATGAATGCCTGAAGCTGAGACCCTTACCTATGCTGTACCCCTAGTCATAAACGAGTGAACGTTAAGCCAGTCTGACAGCTGTGTGCTTACTTTTGTGTGAAGGTTATAGGGATGTAACAAGCTTTGTCCTTGGATCCCTCAGGAGCAGTTATCTTTTCGAGGTGTCAGGCTGTCCTTAGGTGGTTTCTGGTGGCCAGAGCCATGTATAGGAGGTGCGGGGTGGGAGTGAAGGAGGCTCTGGGTTCTCCTCTTTCTCCTGCCTCCCCTCTTCCACTCAGGGAAAATGAAGATGAAGGGCTGCCTGGGTGGATGGGGCTGTGGGAAGGGCAGCAGGAGGGCCGCCCTTTGTCTGGGCAGTGTTGGTGAGGAAAAGGCGCCGTTGTGGGAAGAGGCTGTGTCTGTCTTACCGACTGCCTTCCCCAGTGCTCAGCCCTGTGCCTGACGTCTAACTGTCCAATTACTCCTTGTAGAACATTCAGTGGTTGGGTGGTTGGGCTCAGGGCTCATATAGCCCTGAGGCAGAGTTTCTTCCCTTTCCCTCTGCTCTTTGCATTACATACGCCTCAGGGTCAAACCAAATCCCAAGACCCCACATGTGAGGCAATCACTTGATTTACTGTACAGAAGAGTCTCCTTTGTCTCTGAAGGCTTGACCCAGTTAAGGTACCACTTATGTGTGTAAAGAAATCGCTAGAATTTTTGGGGACACAAAGCAAATAATGTCTTGCTAATAAGAGCACTTTTTCAAATCTGATCATGTCATCTTCCCATTGAATAAAATCCAAGGACATTACCTTGGCTAACAGTGCCCTCCATGAACTGCTGCCTGATTTCCTCCCACCTCCTCTTGTACCACCCTCCAGTTCCTTGAAACATCTCCTGTCTTCTCCACCGTCTGCCTGGAATGTTCTTCTGTGGCTCTTCACCATCAGAAAAGATCCACTTAACTGGTACTTCTTCAGGGAGGTCTTCTCTGTGCTCTCTATCATTCCCCTTTCCTGTTATTTTATACCTAAGCATTTTGCATTTTCCTATGTGTTTGCTTTCTTACTTACTATCTGTCTGCCACACTAGACTGAACGCTTTACAGGGACAGGACTGTGTTCTGATTTGGTCAGTATCTAGACTAGGCTCAGTGTAAGCTCTCAATAAGTAAATATTTGTTCAAATGGATGAATGAAGTAGAAAAAGTGTTTCAAGTAAAAAAAATCCTTTTGTCTTTCTCCTCACAGATTCTCAGCATATAATACACATACACACATTGTATGTATGGTTCACGCTGTAAAAATTTCCTAGTCTTGGTAAAGAACTGCCTTAAAGAATAGGATCGGTGCCAGTGGTCTACTAATATTAGTATTTTTTATTCTTAAACTTCTAATGTGTTTTCTCCGCCCTTTTCTTTCTTTTGTCTTTTTTTTTTTTAGCAAGGGAAGCCATATGTCTTCGACAGAGTGCTGCCTCCCAGCACGACCCAAGAGCAGGTTTACAATGCGTGTGCAAAGCAAATTGTCAAAGGTGAGTGCTATTTCTTTATTTCCTCCTGGGCTTTCAGAGTAATTGAAAACATTAAGTGCTATTTGCAGCCTAGGAATCAATGTGCCTTGGCTGTAAGCAGAGGCCTGCTAATTGGAAACACTGAATTATAGCCCGAGCTCTGGCCCTGATTTGCAAGTTATTTAACCTCTCTATACCTCCTTTCCAAGGAGATTTCTTTATTTCTTTCGCCACCTTTTTGGGACAGTTATTCTGTCACGTAGAAGCTTAAAAGCAAGGTAGGCTGTGGTCACACTATTTCTGTAATGATTTTAAAATACTGCTCTAGGTATAGGATCCCCTTTTTCCTTTGAAGGAGAAAAATAGATGTTCCTGATGCTCCAGTTGTACATTTTCGGTTTATTTGTTTTGTGCGTCTCTCTCTTCAGAAGGAAGCTTTAAATGTGGAAAATTCTTGGGCATCAAGGAATTTTCTATAGCATCATAAAATCCTATTACCTTGTTGGTTATTGAGCTGTTCTTGCTGCTCAGCATTCCATAATTATACCCTCATCTAACCCACTTTCAGCCATTCCACCCAGATCCCAACATTTGTTCCTCCAGATAGCTAGCCTGAAGCCTAAATTTGTGTCTTAAAAATCAGTCCTTTTCTCTGGGACTGGCCGTGGCCCTGAAGGATTTGTGTCAAAATAACAGCAGGGAGATGGAGCAGTTTACACATTGCTGTCCCTTGCCCTTTCAAATCAGGGCAGGTTGGAGCTTGCCTTGGGGGAGCTCGCCATCTGGACAGAGCTGAGGGGCAGCTCCTGCTATTTGCTTTTCATCCTCAGATCCTTGCCTTCAAATTTGAATGCTATGGCAATTGTGCTTTCAAATGTCTTGATGCTGGTACTTTTATAGGTAGCTCTGGATTTAAAGGACAAAAAGTAAAAACAAAGCCCAAAAGACACCTTGTCATGTTAGCGCTGCTTGTTTTTAGAAGCTGAGCTGACTAACCTAACTACTTGAAATTCATGAAAATCAGCCCTGGGTGCATCTGTTAGATTAATTCTGACCCTGGATACCTGCGTGGGAGACTCCCATTAGTATGCAATGTTCCTGCTGAGGTGTATGGTTATTCACATTATTGTTGCAGACATCAATTAATTTTGAAGGTCTTCACAGTAAGATGATTGTAGAAAACTGAAGAGAAAAAATAAGCCTGAATTTGAGCTCTTTTTGAATTAATAGTATGGGCCTGTATCTGGTGGTAATTTTTGTTTTCTCTCTTTTTCTACTATGCTTCTCTTTCTAGTTAAACACTGTTTCTCCCTCTTTCTGGAATATATAGTTCTAGTTTCCTCCTGGTCAGGTCTCCTTCCCCTCTATTATTAGACTCTTTCATATTTTTATTAAAGCAAGACTAATCACATATAAGCCAGAATTTCCTTCTTTCTCTCTCCCCCTTCATTATCAGAACCAAATAGTATTTACCACATGCTGTGCTAAGCATGAGGGCCATTTAAATACATCCCTACCCTCTCTAATTCTGTGTTGTAATTAGAGATGGGTGCATTCCATTTAAAAAAATCCTATGATTAACAAACAATAATGATAATCTTTGAATCTTTCTTTACTAGAGAAGTTTGGGCTCCTTTCAGTGTTTGGATTGTTCTGCAGTGTGATACATCAGAAATAAGCAGTCCTTAGGGAGTTCTTGTGAAGATGTGACCTAACTGTGGATAACTTGAGACCCAATATACAATGAACCACAAAGAAAACCACTTAGGATAAAATTAGGCTCTGATGTGATATGATAAACAGACATTTTTGGGGGGACCATAAATATAAATGTACCCATTTTATAGCAATAAAGAGTATCTTATTCTCCCTTGAAAGGAAATTATTAGGAGGATGATGAAGACTTAACTTTTTTTAATATGCACTGAAGCCAGCATGAGGGGATGTGGCTGGGTATTTCTGCATCAGCAAGGGAAAATGTAGATGTGTAAGAAAGAACTCCTTGGAATAGATTTCCGGGTACAGCTGAGGTCTCTCTTGCCATGACAGGCCGTATTTAAATCAAGAATGGGAGGTCGTGCTGCGGGGGCCTTTTTTTCTAGAGGCCAGGAATTGAATCAGATGACTCTGAAGGTCTTCCACTTCTCGTGATTCATGGTAATGTGGTGGACTGGGGAGCTTTCCTTTCAAGTCTATCTAAACCCTTAATGTTTTTGAGATCAGAAAGACTCCTTTTAACTGCATGGCTTTATTCTCTCTCAGTTTTTTCATTCCTTTCAGTTTCATTGGGTTTTTAAAAAAAATATTTCAAACATTTGATTGTAGAGTCCTGATATCTCCCACACTCTCATCTTTGTCTGGTGTGTGTTTTCAAAATGTTGACTGAAAGAGTATGTAGAATCTCCTCCATTTCTTCTGGAAGAGATTATAAGGTTTGTAACTGCCAGCACGGTAAATAGGAAAGTTCCTGTGGATGCCTAGGAATTAAAAACCATGGTTACCAGGTGCTATTGTTGAAGTACAACTAACTGTGTCCCAGCCTACAGAAGTCACTCTGGGCATTTGCCTTCCAAACTAACTAGATGTAGACTATCCGGTGCTAGAGAAAGTGGTTTCTTATTTTCCAGATTTAATTTCTTTAAACTTCATTCATTTGGTTGTTTCTTTCATTTATTCGTTTTTGCAAGTATGTTAAGTGTTTACCATGTGGTAAGCACTGCTAGGGACCAGAGTCACTAAGATACGTAAGACTGTCTGCAAGAGGCTTGGAATATAGGGAAAAAGATAGACACATCCATAATTATCATACACGTGGGCATTATGTGCTTTAAGATGGGTGTGTGCAGAATGCTAAGGGAAGACAGAAGACAGTCGCTTGGTACTGATTTTGGTGGATGGAGAGAGGGAGTGGAGAATTAAGGAAGGCTTCTTGAAAAGCTTAGGTCCTGAGGACTGTAAAATATATATAGCAGGGCTGTTCAAGCAGAAGGAATAGCGAAAGCATAAAGACACAGGTTGTAAGGCATGTTTGGGCAACTGAAAGTGGTACGGGATGCCTGCTGGATGAGTCTTGAAAATTTAGGCTGGATCAGAGTTTGATGGAAATTGATGGACTTTATTCTACAGGCAATGTGGCCCCATTGAAGAGTTTTAAGCTTAGGATGTCCTCAGATCTATTTTATCATTATACTATATATGACTCTTAAGAAGAAATATAGTTATTTGGCTACTGTTATCTGTCAGGCATCTACTATGCACTTTACATGTGTCACTGTATTTTAAATCTTAACAACTCTATGAGGTGTATAGATTATTATTCCTATTTTACTAAAGAGGAATTTGAGGTGAAGTAACTCGGCCAGGTCAGTTAGGGGCTAGTGAGGCTGGGACTTGAGCCTGAGTTTTCTGACTTACTTGAATTCTACACCATCCTGCCCCCAATTTTCTGGTGGCCCCATAATGAGCATTTAATAACAATTATTTTATGGGTTGTTCCTTTTCTATCAGGCCGTATGGACTATTAACCAAGCATTGCAAAAAGACTGGGATAGGAGTGGGGGTGGGAGAAGAGGAGAGCGGGGAGAATAGAGATTGAGGTTCCAGGGCCTCAAGTGGCCCTGGCTGTTGCCAATAATGAGATGTGATTCCACTCTGAAGATGCGGCAGCCCTCCCTTGGGTAGAGCAGCTGCCCTTCAAGCTGGCTGGTTGGCCATAGGTTTCTGGTTGGCCACAGGTGTTCAGCAGGACCACCTCTATTTTCTCTGGGCATGGCCTACTGGAGTAGTTTGGTTGACTGGTGAGAGCCTTAGGATTCCCAGGGAAGGATGACTTGTCAGCCTCTGTAGCTGGAAACTCTAGTGCCACTGCCAGGCCAGCATTTCACCTGGAGAGTTGGTAGGAGGCCACAACAAGCCTCCTCAGGAACATTGATGTGTAGGTATGATTACATCCTCTCCAAATTCTTACCTGGCAATGGAACTAACTCTTCTGCTCCAGCAAGACCTAGACTAGGAAAAGCTAGAACGGAAAGCTTGGCTTCTAAAGTCTGCAACAAGAGGCGGAAAGTATTTTCAAGTCTCCCACTCCTCTCCTCCTGGGAGTTGAGAAGGCTCCTCCCACCTGCGCTGGAATCTCTCTTTGGGGTTTACGTGGCGGCTGGATGGACGTGTGCTGTGTCGGTAGGGTGCTGCTGGCCGTGTGGTGTGAGCTGAGATCACATCACGCCAGACCCCGTCACAAAGAAAGGTTCTGTCTGGCTAAGCTGGTTCCTGGCTCTGTGGCTGGTGTACAGAAATAATCATTGTGTTACAGCAGAGACTCTGAAACAAATGCTTTCTCCAGGCCCAGGAACTGTCATTCAGTGTGATGAAAGTGCCTTTTTGTGAGCTGTTTCTGTTAGAGTCGGGGTGGGGGTGGTTGTCTGGCTCAGCGTGGTGCTGAGCACAGGCTTGTTCTCTCGTCTGTCCTTCCTTGGCGGGTTCTCAGGCCTCCTCCATCTCCTGTCATCTCAGCCGTCCAACCCCAAAATGCACTGTTTGTGCTGCACTTCCCCTCCCTGCCTCTCCTCTCCACTGATAATCAAATGTAACCTAAACAAAGAAACAAACAAAACCCCCAAAACCCAGAGTTTGGAAGAAAATAGAGAATGCAGGGTTCAAAGAGCTTTTTCTTTTTTTTTAAATTACCTTCTAATTGAGAATTGAGTTGATAACAGGGCGACATCAGCTCCTTTCAACCTTGAACACTAGAGATAGGTTCTCCAACAATGATTTAATTGTGGCATCATTTTATTTCTTTATTTATTATTTATTTATTTTTTTAAACATTTTATTTTTTCCTTTCTCTCCCCAAAGGCCCCCGGTACATAGTTGTATCTTCTTAGTTGTGGGTCCTTCTAGTTGTGGCATGTGGGACGCCGCCTCAGCGTGGTTTGAAGAGCAGTGCCATGTCCGTGCCCAGGACGCGAGCCAATGAAACACTGGGCCGCCTGCAGTGGAGCGCGTGAACTTAACCACCCGGCCACCGGGCCAGCCCCAATTGTGGCATCATTTTAAATACTTGAAAGGCCAAGTAGAGCTTCTTCTAATGGAGTGTTATATGTTCTCTTTTTCTTAGGAAAAGTAAGGGTGGATTCAGAGGGGTGGACTCAAGGGAGTCAAGGGTCTGGGGCATCTAGGTGGGGGCTAATTCAGATGCCCCAGCCCCGTTGCTTCCTGGCAGGGGAAGAAGCTCGCATGGGTTTTTCTCCTGTCAGCAGGGCTCTGGCTCTGAGCTGAGTGTCTATTAGGGTGTGGCAGGTTGCTCAGAGCCACCATACTTGCGTGTGCACTTGTAGGGTGGCCAGCGGCCCATTACAAGGGGCAGAGGGGGCTGGACCCTTGGCCTTGGCCTCCTTACCCCTGTTCTAATGCCTGGGCTGATGGGTCCCATTGTGCTTTCCATGCAGGGCCGTAAGATCCAGAAGCCCTTTCAGTTTGGGGGGAGATGTTTAATTTCTAATACATAGAAGCTTTAATGCTGTGAGTGTGGCCGGCATTCCAATCGTCTGGAGTTGTTTGTGCCGTGAATATAGAAATTTAAAAGTACAATTGAAGGGTGGGAACCTTTTTCTTGAGTCCCTCTAAAGCACGTCACATTCGTGGGCATGTAGAGGCTCTCTACTCTGGCCGCCGTTTTCAGGCCCGAGGAATCTTTTCTCGGAGCAAGTTGGCATTTTCGTGAAAATTGAAGCTTGAACCTCCAGCCCTTACATCGTGGTCTTCAAATTTGCTTCCCCTGTTACCAGGGAAACCATTACCAGAAGTCTGATACGTGTGAACATTCTCTCAATATAGCTTGACGCAAATGCCTGAGGGCTGCTAGGATTAAAAAAAAAAATCCTGCCACTTAATTTTTCTTCTTTTAGCTTCCTAAAGGAAAATCCTGATTTCTTTTCTGATCCCAGTTCACAGTCCAATAACCTCAGATCAGTAAAATGTATATTAAGTATTTTTTAGAAAACCTAACAAAAATAACTGAAACTAACCAGCATCGGAAAATTTAGAGACCAAAAAAATCAGACAAATAAACCTAATCAGGGCCTGAAATAGGTGGAGCTAACTGCCTGGCTTGGTTTTTTCGTACATAGCCCTGAAGAGGACACCTCAGTATGGGCCTCCTCTCCTTGCCCCCATGGTCCTTTCAGAAATGAAGACTCCCTCCCCTTATGCAGAAATGGTGGGTCAAGGATATTAATTATGCATCATTCTCCTTTCAGTGATGTTTATGTGGATGAAGGAGGATTGAGGGAAACGAGCACTAAATATGTTTTAATCACCTCTGCTGCTTTGAAAGAATTCCCACAGCTAATCTTCTGTGCAGAGCAGCCTCCGTTCACGAGCCTCCCCTTGTTGCTGTGTGAAATGGAAGCCGGCCTGCAGTGTGTGGGGGTTTGCACAGTGTGCCCATTGTGTAATTAAAAGAAATTCCTGACGCTGATGGGCCCAGGCCGGCTTGCTAGCACAGTCACTGAAAAAACAGAGGCATTAACTTTAAGTCCAGGCTCTGGAGGTTTCCGGGCTAATTGGCTTGTCACTGTGTGGCTCAGTTTACACAGTGGGGCCCTGTCCGCCCCTGGCTCTGGGCTGCCTCTGTTCTGAAGGGGCTCTGCTGTAGCCTTCGTGAGAAACTTCCCCAAGGAGCTCACCTGGGCCAGGGTTTAAACCGACCCAAATCAGATCTTCAGGAAAGAAATTCTATTCTACACCTTACTCCAGAGACCCAGGGCATGATACTGTTTATTCCCCCCACAACTGATCTCAAGAGATCAACTTAGAGAAGAAAACTCAAGTGCTTTCTACTAAAAAGAAAGTGTACTCCTCAATGTCTGTCTTAATTTTGATGTTACTGGGAAAAAGTGTGTGTGCCTTGTTTCTTCATTAATATTCTGTGGGAATGTGAATCCATTTCTTTCTATTTGTGGAGCAGTGGAGGCCCTCATTTCTGCTTTTATCTCACAATTCTACTTAAAATGCAAATGGAGTCGAAATATCTCATTTGTGTGAAAAATGAGATGGGCCATTTGGAAAATGTAATTTTAAAATATGCAACCAACACTAGCATATGATCAAAGTAATGAGTTAATTTAATTTTGTTTTTCTGGCTTGCAGATGTCCTTGAAGGTTATAATGGGACGATTTTTGCGTATGGACAGACTTCATCAGGAAAAACACACACCATGGAGGTAAGATTGCGGTGTGCTAGGATGTCAGTCTCTGTAATGGCTGAACAGAACTGGTGCTTCCAGCTAGACTCAAGGGACACGTGGCTTTTTTCCTAGGCAATAGAGATGGTTAAGGGGATGGTTATGTTTGGCCAATTTATTGTGTCTTTGAGGAGTTTTAAAATAGCAGTGAGTAATAAAATCTCAGGAGTTCAGTATTTTAAAAAACCCTTTGTTGATGGCTCTGTCAAAATAGTAATAATATGGGACCAGCCCGGTGGTACAGCAGTTAGGCGCACATGTTCCACTTCAGCGCCCAGGGTTCACTGGTTCGGATCCTGGGTGTGGACATGGCACCGCTTGGCAAGCCATGCAGTGGTAGGCGTCCCACATATAAAGTAGAGGAAGATGGGCACGGATGTTAGCTCAGGGCCACTTTTCCTCAGCAAAAAGAGGAGGATTGGCAGCAGATACTAGCTCAGGGCTAATCTTCCTCAAAAAAAAAAAATAGTAATAATAAATTTTATTAAAAAATAATCATTAATAAGCTAAACACTAGGATCATCTATTATCTTAATCATTGTTGTGCATACAAATAAATCTGTTTTGCGTTAAAAAAAACAAGAAAAGGAGACGGTGTGAATGTTTTTGTGGACTGCAGCCCCAGTCTAACTGAGAAAGTCTGTTGAGAAAATCATTTATCCTAAGGAGGGCCTCAGGGGAGCGAGTCTCTTCAGAATAAATAAATAACTATAGGTCAGAGATTGAAAGAAGTTGGCTTGTGGACCAAATTCAGCCCACAGGCATCTTTCTATTTGGCCTGCACAGTGGTTTTGTAAAAAATTGCAGGCAGTGTTTAAAAAGGGAATGATTTCACACAATTCTAAGTTTCCAACTTTGGTTGAAAATTCTGAAGATCTAGAAACACTGGGTGAAATTTCGCCATGATATAAAGTGTGCGCTTTGCTAGAGCAGGGATCTTCATTGTCTTGTTCACATTTCTGGTGTGTGGAAGAGCAGCTGTCGTCTAGGAGGGGCTCAATAAAATATTTGTTAAAATGATACTGGTGTGGTGGCCCTGGCTGCCCCACGTGTAGGGGGTTGGCTCTCCAGTCTACCTTGGTCCACTCTGTGCTCACCGGGAGCCAATATGAATTTATATTCTGCATCCTTCCTCATTCACTTACATACCTGGCCCCTGCGGGCACTTCAGGGTGTGACCCCGGCTCAGAGTCTTGGCTGTGGAGCTCTGTGGCTCCAGGCTGTCTTCCAGACAAGCCACGTCTGCAGACAAAATTGGCCCCTTGACCTCTTCTTTTCCTCCTTTTTACCATGGACTCCTATAAGGCCTTTGGGGCCAGATAATTCTTCTAAAGGCTGGGCCCGCCTGACAGGTAAGGAGAGGTGGAGGAGGGGTTATTACAAGAAACTGCACAGAGGAAGTTTGGGGAATTCAGCTTACAAGCAGCAGTAAGATGAACCCTTAATCCTTCAAGCTTGGGTTTTTCATTTACGGTATCCTCCTGGGAATGTCACGGAGACGGCTGCTGCAGGATCGGTTTAGCTTATGAATCATTCCTATTGAAGAGGAGATTTCAAAGGCACAAGGCTAAAATCCTCAGAGCTCTGATGTTCTGCTCGCCTGATTTCAGGTGTGGGGTATGACTCAGGTGGGGGGGCTCTCGTTTCTCTTGTGTTGACTCGCCCTCACCCATTTTGCTGGAGACAAAGTGGTTCAGAGACTGCACAGATTAAAGAAAGTGAGGGGGTTATTTGCCACCTCTTCCAGACCGAGCGGTACTGTTCCCTGATGCCTGAGCCTCATCAGACTGTCTTCTCCGCATTTCACGTCCTGCGGCACAACACCTTGGAAATGCAGGCATGTGTGTCACCACGCTCCTGTTCCAGCTCCTCGCCTGCCTCTCCTACTGGGTCCCAGACCCTTAAATTTCTAGGAGCTGGAAAAACTATGGTTATACATTTCCTAATCCCCTCCACTCCAGTAGCTGTGGACAAAAACTTCTTCCTAGGTCATAAGGCATAGGAGAGAGACAGAGAGACAGAGAGACGGCTTCTCATGAGGGAATCGTTCTCTACTTTTTTAGAAAATTACCAACAATATACAATACAAAAAAAAAATGCAGTATTTAAAATCCTCCAAAATCTTAGGAAATGCTTCCAAGCGTGACCTTTTTAGCTTTGGGATTAATTCATCTTTGGGAAATATAAGGTATTTGCTAAATGTCAGAAATTTAAATTGTAAATTGGTAAAGGAGAGACCTGTTTCCAGAGTACAATCTCCGTTAGTGTTTGTGTTGGGGTCGGGGGGTAGGTAGGTGTAAGATGATGGCAAAGAGGTACACCAGCTCTTTAAAACCAAAATTGGAGACATTTCATTAAATGAGAGCATCTGCAGTCCTCCTTGTCTCATGGGTGAACCCTGCAATGCCCATTGCAGTGCGGCGGTCCCAGAGAGCACTCATGGGGACCTGAAGGGAACTGGATTCTGTGCAGGTCACTCCACACTTGCCTAAATTCTGTCGCATCTTCATCCTTGTCAGTTTTTAAAGGTTGATTCCCGTGAGTTGCTTTTCTGTATTGTGTTTTGAAGATCATGTACGTATGCCTGCAGCAGGAGGGAGTCAGGGTGGATGTGAGTCCTTTCCTAGCCCCCCACCCCCCTTAATCTGGTTCTTTCTGTAGAGTATTTATAGATTAGAGAAAAGGTAGGGGATATTTTAGAAGAAAACAGAGGAAAGGAGGATCCCCAAGCTAAAGTTGTAGAGACTGTTGGAGACCAAGAAATCCATGGATGCAATTAAATTAGCAAATCCTGCAGGGCTTGCGCCATCTGAAAGGAGGCTCTTACATGTCTGGAATTATGCATTGTGATCTTTCAAAGGCTTTTGGAAGGGGTTGTTAGCTCCCTGAATGGACAGAGCTGTCACATTTTAAAGCTGTTTTTCATTTTAATCTCCCCATTTTTGGTCTGACATCCAGTGGTGATTCCATTACCTTCTGTTGAGGGGAACAAACAGATAAACCTACATAAAATTGGAAAGATTAGCTTCTCAAGATGGAGCATTTAAGGTGGATTTTTCAATAAAAATATGAAACACTTGACAGTGTGTATGCTAGGCTTGCAGGACGCCGTCGTGCACTAGGCCACAGGCTTGTGTGGCCGGTACTCAAAGGGCTGGGCTGGAGGAGGGCTGCTGGGGATTCTGACTGTGTGGGGAGGAGAGGGCTGGCCCTTTGCTCAGTGTGTGCTACAGGGAAGGGCTTCTCTCGGCCCCGTGTCTTGCTTCGTGGCCCTCCTCAGCACACTGATTTAGATGGATGGAGACACCTTGTTTTTTTCCCTCTGCCCAAAGGGACACCTGGAGGCCGTCGGATGGTGCAGGCTGCCCCACTGCACCGCTGAGCCTGCCAAGTGATTTTTAATGAGCCTGTCTGAGTGCACTGGGGCTTGTGTGAGCTGATGGGCTGCCTGCTTTCCTATCTTAAGTGTTTCAGGAAACTGTCCTGCTTGGGAGGTTGAGAAGGCCACTAGGGCTGGAACAAAGAGAGACTTGTTCCGTGGCCAGTGGCCTGGGTCTGGTTTCTTCTCTCATACATACTGAGAAGGCCACATTCAGAGTGGGAAACATTTTTGAAGAGGTTATACAGGATGGAAGTATAAAACTGTTTCTTCTTTTTGATGAAGCAGTACATTCCTTTGCTACTCAAAGTCCGTCCCTGATCCTCCAGCCAACGAAATGTCGCTGTGCCCTAGATGGGCATTATTCTTCCCCAGTTCCTGTACCTTTGTGATGTTACTCCCATCTCATCTCTGCCTACGTCCTCTTTGCCCATTATTAGTCTCACTCATCCCTGAAGATTTGTTGTCTCTCAAGGAAGCCATCCTGTATCAGCCCAGCTGGAAGCGACTTTTCTGCTCTCTGAATATTTGTAGCTCTCTGCTTCTTTGTTACCTTTTATTGCCTGGGGTCACTATTTATTGTGTGTGTACATGTGTATTTCATTTGCAAGCCAATCAACATAGAAGCAGTAAAGACCTTTATGGAACACCTCTCTGTCTCATATACACACACCACATACAGCCTCATCATACCCCCAACACCACACACATCAACACCCCCCCGCCGCCACATACACACATCACTCATACCCACACGCTATAATATACACCACATACATGCGTGTACCACACATACACACTATATACACAAACCCCCACACACTGCATACACACACAACACACATCCATACCACACACACACACCACACACATGACCACCACACAAGTCAGCACCACACATATCCACACCACACACAGACACACACATTCACACAGGCAGATTGTGTGCCCAGTTTACTGAGCATAAAGGCCCTCACCACTCTTTTTCTTTTTGGAGGAAGATTAGCACTGAGCTAACTACTGCCAATCCTCCTCTTTTTGCTGAGGCAGACTGGCCATGAGCTAACATCCATGCCCATCTTCCTCTACTTTATACGTTTGCCAAGTTATACGTTGGCCAGGTGGTGCCATGTCCTCACCTGGGATCCAAACCGGCGAACCCTGGGCTGCTGAGAAGCGAAACGTGCACACTTAACTGCTGCGCCACCGGGCCGGCCCACCGCTCTGGGGCTTATGAGCTAGAGCAAGGATCCCTGCCCCTGAACCTGTGGTAGATTTGGGTATCACTTCTGTCACGGTGGGATGGGGGGTATTATTATGCCTTCTCTAAATGAATATATGTTTCCTTTTCATGTGATTTTGGGGTGGGTGCTTCAGGGAAACAAAATAGGGAGTGTCCCGGACTCACCTCTGGTTCTGCCTTAGTTCTTACTCTGACGAAGGCAAACAAAGGATGTCAATACTTGTATAAGCCAGGAATCAATTGGAAGATAAATCCGTTGAAAGGGAAAGCATCTAGGGAAACGGATTTGAGTCAATTATAAATGATTTTTGGATTACCAGTCACTCTTCTTTGGCTGTGGACTACTGAGGAGAAGCTAAAGGACTATGATGAATTACTAAAGAGCGCTGGAAGAAGGGGGTGGGGGACCCTCTTCATTCAGACTCTGAGTCCAGTTGGCCCAGTGGTGTCATGACATTTGACAGGACGGAGATCTGTGTTTTCACTGTAGGTGTCATTTCTGCCAGCAGTTGCCACAGTCCAGAGCACCTGGAGTCCCATATTTGATTTGTTCCATGTTAATGATGGCCTGTGAGAAGTAAAATTACCAACATTTGAGACTCTCAGTCTCAGTCATTTGCTGTTTCATAAGATATATATTAAGGTTCTGGGATACAAATGTGTTTTCAGACTCTTGGGGTCAAATAAACTTAGTGAGAACCTGCTATGAACTGAATAATATAAGGCTAACCTTTATTGTCACTAAGCACATGTATACTGTTTAATTTAAATTCTATAATAATTCCTTGCAGTAGATACTGTTCTAAGTATCATAAGCAGTGGGGGGAAATATAAATGCACTGGCCATACCTGCTTTTAGGGAGAGTACAGTCAAACTAAAAAACAATATAAATGCATCAAATGATTTAGGATTCTTAACAGACGAGGGCATTCCAGGGGGGTACCCAATTTCCCAGTTAAGAGAGCTTTGCCAGAGGCCAGATGTATCTGAACTCAGCTGTTTTCTTGCTTTTAATAGCGTGGAAGGTCAGGAATCAGGTGTGTGAAGGAGGATTCATAACGTAAAAGTGCCTTGTGGCCTGTAGTTAGTGCCTGGGTTCACAACATGACTTCTTGCTTTTGGTAATTCAAATGCTGGCTTGAAAGTCAACCTGTCAGAAAGGCACTCTGTGGCGAACCCCTGAAGGAAAATGAGGATTTGATTGAGGAAAACAAAACAGATCTTCTGGGTGTTGGGCAGATTTAGAACAAGGATATGAGGTCAAAATTGTAAAGGTTGTTGGACATCCCTGGAAGATTAAAGAGCAAACTGGGTTTTTTTATGCTTTTCTTCCAGTTCCATTTGTTCCTGGAGTTTTATAACTTCCTAAAAGTCTGAAAAATTCCCTGGGAAGACAGTAGCCAATGATCACTTTAGATCTGCAAACTCTGTGCGCTGATGGATTGTTTAACATATACCAGCATTTAACTGTTCATTTGAGTGTGGGTGTAAGGAAAGCTCTCTGGGGGTTGCGCATCTAGGTCCATGCTAAGGCTGTTGCCTTAAATATTTCTAGAACTATTCTTTAGGAATTGGTTTCAGATCCTATGGCATACCTTTTTGAAAGTCTACAGAGGTGGAAAATTCTGGATCTTAAAAATGAATTTAGCAATAGTCCAAATAATAGATGAATTCATCTATCTCTCCACCCCTTAGGTAAAATGAATAGAAGTGGAAAAAAGGAGAAAAAAGGAATAAGAGAATATCTTACAAGTGGATTTAAGTGTTAGAAACAGCCAAAAATTATTTGGAACAGTTCAGGCTGAGCGTTACAGATCTTAAAAAAGAAATTGATAAAACGGATTTTCTTTATTGGTTTGTAAAGTGATACTGAAGGTATTTTCAGAATATGGTTTTTAGAAATTTTTGAGCAATGATGACATTAATGTTACCATGTCTATCAGCTCTCAAGGTGATTTCATTAAAGCAGATTAACTTGGACTTGTAGGTTCTGGTCAGTTGGTAGAAATTCAAAAACAAAACCCACATTTAGTGTCGTAGTCACTCATATATTTTCAGGTCTTCTGCTCTCCTTCTCTCCGTCCTTCCTACGTACACACTCATCCACATACACACTGATTTGCTGCCCTGAGTGGCAGGAAGAGAGAATATTTTGGGGCTTCAGAGCCTGACAGAACAAGCTCTCCCATGCTGGGTAAATAGCCCAACACATTGATTATTTTGCCAACTTTTGGTCTGTTGGCATGCCAGATAGATCTCCAAGGGAGCAGACAGTGCATGCATGGGTGCTCCCTGCTCCACGGAGTTCTGTTTAAGAAAAACAGGTATGGTCCCTTCTCTCTCTGACATGTTTCCTGATACTCTTTGACCACTTTGTTTGTTACTTCACTCCCCAGGGGAAGCTCCATGACCCTCAGCTCATGGGGATCATCCCGAGGATCGCACACGATATCTTTGACCATATCTATTCCATGGATGAAAACCTGGAGTTTCACATCAAGGTAAGTCCTATTGATTGAGTCCCAAGAGAAGAAACTCAGCCCAAAATCATGTTTCTGAGCTTTCCTGTTATGTACATGTAAAAGATGATTTTGTCTATTTTTGATGACATTTCTGTGGTAAGCAGAGCCATATTTATTATTTAATTACTGTGGCCAATACTTAGCTATCTTAGCTGTCAAGCAAATGCTTGAAATATTGAGATAAAGTAAAAGCCCTCTTTAGGATGGAATCATCTTGAGAGTTGCCTGAATTCTACCCATTACCCTTGGATTTCTGTGGATATGACTGGACTGTGTTCATAATTGGGTTAGGACAGCATTTCCCAAAGTGTGTTCCATGGAACACAGTCCTTTAATATTATTAATAGGTGGGCCACCAGGGAAATGGCTTCTGTGGCCAAATAAGCTGGGAAAACATTTTGTTGAATAATGTTAAATTTATCACAAGCTTAAAATTGCTATTGTGTAATGCAGTTCTGCAAAGGGGACATGTAGTATATTACATTTCCTGGCTTATTTGACTGTGGACATATTTTTCCCTCCTTGGAGTAGGACAGACTAGTGATTTGAGCAGCACACTCTAAGAATTGTTGGGGAAACAATTCTCTTCCTCCTCCTTGTTTCCTTTTTAAACTAGAACCTATATTCTGGCTTAAATTTGAATTGAAAGAGAGCTTTCTGCTCTCCTAATTATAGCTGTTAATTTATAACATTTGGTATTAGGGGTATGTTCACTGGAACTCCTTTGTTTGCAAGTGACTGAAAGCTGCTTGTTTAAACAAATACAGGAAGTTGTTTTAAGATACAGAATCTGATAGCGGGCATGAGGTGGGGGTGGGGGTTTGGAGAAGCAAGAAATCCATGCCCTGCTTTTCCTTTTTTTTTTTAACTTAAAAAACATTTGAGATATAATTCACATACCATAAAATTCACCCTTTTAAAGTGTACAATCTGATGTTTTTTAGTATATTTCCAAAATTATACAACCATGATCACTATCTAATTCCGGAACATTTTCCTCACCACTAAAAGAACTCCATTCTCTTTATAGACCCTGCATTTCTGCTCTCTTGCTGTATTTCTTTCTCTTGTTCCAGACTATCTTTGTTATTTTTTAATGGGGAAGAGGGCAACATGGCAGCTCCTGCTCCACATTCCCTTATTTTCAGTTCCTAATTCCCAAGGGAAGGGGCTCATTGGCCCGACCTGCAGTAGGTGATCCCCCAGCTCTGATTAGCTGTGTCCAGGATGCACGTGGCTGGCTGGGTCCCCATCACAGTGGGCTTGACGGTGTGAGGAGGAAAAAGGGGCAGATCTAAGAAGACTTGCAGCTGAGCAGACCAGCCAAGAGGAGGCTGATCATCCTTGAAGGCCGGGATCTTAGTGCACTGGGACCATCATTTTAGAGATGAAGAAACTGAGGTTAAAGGCATAGAACTAGATGTCGATGAAGTTATGTCTCAGGTTATTGACAGAGTTGAGATTAGACTCTTGATCTGACCAACCCCCCCTGCAGTACATTTTCCATTACATTAAACTTCCACTCTTACTTACTTCTGCTCTGTACCTTTCCTAAATTATATAAAAACAAGGCAATAATTGTTTGCTCAGTTATAAATTAGATCTGGCAAATCTTTGCCCTTACAACTCCCTTTGTTGGCTAAAGCCAGGTCCTCTACCTTGCAGGGTTCTTTCTATCAAGGATACAGAAGCTTATTGCTTTGATGGGATCAAGATTTAGGAGCTTAGTGCAACTTTAAGGCTGTTTGCATTTAAATACCTTAAACTACTGTAGAGTTCTTATGGGATAATCCTGGAGTAAAATGTTAAACCAATTACTGCCCTCAAAATAGGGTCTTGTATTAGAATCTTCTTAAAATAAAAACAGCCCCAGCATGAAGGGAGAGATGGGGAGGAAGAACACTGGAGTCTCTAGGGCTGAATTTGGCAGTCTAGGTTCCTGTTCTGCATTTGTAGTTATGCTCACTTATTTCATAAATAGTAATCGTAAGTGAGCTAGTTAGCTGTTGACTACTTCATATTTTGGATTGAATAGTGACGGGCTTAAAGATGAAAAAAAGGCCTGATTAAGGCAGTACTGAAAATCTGTTCCTTAAAGTGAGTCCCACAGAGGTTTTAAACACTATTTCTGAATACGCTATTTCTTAATTCCAAATAATGCGTATTTATTTTTCTTATACCTGGTCTTACAAAATATTTGAAGTGACAGAAATAACGAAACCAAACCCCCTCAAAAAGAAGTCAGTATCTGCCATAGTAAAAGGAAATTAATAAATCAGAATTCTCTTTCTATTCATCTTAAATTGGAACAGAATTCTGATTGCCAGGTTTGCTAATATGTAATTCATGACTGCTTTTTAGATGTAATTAATTTTCTTTGTAACAAATGGAAATAGGACACATGTTTATGATCTCAAAGATAACAGAAAAGTCTTCATGAAAACCAGACAATTTTGAAATGCGTAGAGTGGGTTGGAACCAGGGTTGAGTTGGCTGCAGGGAGGGCTGGGTTAGAGATGTCTAGGGTTGGAGATGTCTAGGATTCCAGCCACAGAGGTTTCAGGAGCAGTGGGTCTTTCAAAGGTCAGGTAGGTGTGACTACAACAGACGAGGCTCAGTGACAGGGGGAGTTTGACAGACATTCAAGCAGGCCCAGATTGTTAGGAAGACAGGCAACTTGGAGAGGATGCTCAGCTATAGATTCCAGGGTTTGAAGCCAGGACCCCAGATCTCAAAGAAACTGGGAAGTCACGAGGTTCCAGGCTGAGACACAGACAAAAGATGATAAGCCAGGGCTGTGTTGGGTTAGGACTAGTGCCACATTAGGGAGTCTTCACTTCCCCCAACTGGAGGCAGGACTGGTCCAGAGCTGGGATGTGGGGGCGAGGTTTCATCTGTGGAGTCACATCCCAACTTTATAACTTTTTTAAATTTTATTTTTACAAATTTTTGTCCATTCCTTTGTTTAGATTTCAGAAAAACCCATGAACTTGAGGGAAAGAAAAGTTATCTGGGAGGCAGAAGGCAGGTATAGATAGAGTGCAAAATTCTAAGGGGAATTTTTGACATCCTGAAGTTCAGTGGCTTCTTTTGACAGATGGGAAAATGGAGGCCTAGGGTCTTGGTTACATGCCAGTTAAGTCCCCAAGATCACGTATCTGGTTTGTTTGTTCTCAGATATCAGCTGGTGTAAGAATCGCTCAGGAAGTTTAGAAGCAGGTTGCTAGGTCCTGTTCTCGGAGATTCTGATTCAGGACAGCAGTGGGGTTCGTGGCTCTGCAATTTACACGAACACTGTCGGTGGTGCTGATGCAGGTGGTGCGGGTGCTGAGGTTTGAATAATTAATTGGAAGCATTCCTTTCCCTCTCACAGTCTAATCTGTCTTTCATTAAGTCACATTTTGTTCAAATCTTTCATGGGCTCCCCAAAGCTGGCCACCATTAGCAGTTCTCTCCCTGTTACCCTTGAGCTCTTGTAGTTCCGTGCAGACTGCCCTTATCCCCCTCCCTACTTCCTTCCTGCGAATGTCCGGGCCTGCTCTGATGAGGCTGTCAACATCATGCAGAAGGTGAGGCCTACTGATTTTTGACACTTACTTGCAAGGAACATTTTCTATTCCAGCTGTTGTCATTCCTAAAAGTTTGCTTGGTGCTCATCTAAGATAAATGCTAGAGTCTTCTTGTAAGTGGCTGTCTAGCATACAATAGAAGTAACACCTGAATCAAGACCATGGGGACCTGCGATGTGTGGGGACGGAGAATGGCCCACACTGAACAGGGACTCATAGAGCAAGCTGACGAAGCAGGAGAATACAGGAGAGTTGGCTGAGCTCTGCACTTTCAGACTCCGAATCTTCCCTTTGCAGCCCGTCTTCTTACTCCTCTCAGCCGTGCATGACAAAAGCTTTTATAAGTTCTAATGATGACATTTTTGAAATACAGTGTGGCATTTCTGTTTCAAACTCAATTTGTTTCTAACCAGGTTTCCTATTTTGAGATCTACTTGGACAAAATCAGGGACTTACTCGATGGTAAGTAACCCGAATGCTTGTCCTTTATGTGTTCTGTAACTAAAGTCCAGGGAGGTTGAAGTGATTTACAGCACTTCTGCTTAAGGAATTAATGAAAATTTATAGAGGTGTTCTTTTGTCTTCATGGTATCTGCTTATTCTCAGCCAAGGTTTAAACTTGCACATTGCAAGGAGATTAGATTTGCCTATCTTCTGTAACAATTTCTATTTTTCTTCCAATACAAGATCTTTAACTTTTCTTCTTTGCATGTTGTCATTATTATCTCTATAGTATCCAAGACAAACTTGGCTGTTCATGAAGATAAAAACAGAGTCCCATACGTAAAGGTATGAGGAAAACTTGACCGATGATGCAACTGATTTCTCTCCAGTCACTGTCATCATAAGTATTACATAAGATACCCAAAATATTACCTTTAAAGTGCATATATTTAATCATGTTCCTTATATTTAATATTCAGCTGGTTAAAAAATAGACATTTAATTTCTTCAATCACATTTCTCTATGTAAATGTATCACAGATGTCTAGTCACATGAGGTAAGAATTGGAGTTATGAACAAATATTTATTATTCACATTTAAAGAGGCTTTAGTGTTGAGTACAATCATTTATACTTTGTAGTTAGGGGAAGCCTATCATGGCATTATGTCTAGAAACTCAAAATGTCTGATTTCAGTTGGTGGGTAGAATGGAAGGCAAAGCAAAATTTCCTCCATTTTTCTGTCATTGGTTTTCTGTCTCCGCTGCTGTTGAGCATGAATATGTACTTCAAAATCTAGGAAAATCCAGCATTTCTCTTATGGTTTACTTGTGGGTTTCCTAGGGTTTGCTCCAACTTCTTTTTAATGTATAATTCAAGCCCTAGGCAAGGAGGAAAAGTTATTGGATCAACATTGCAGCCTTTCTCTTGATCGGCACCTCTAGAAGAGAAACGGGAAAAAGTTTAGCTGTTTTGAAATATTGCTGCCTTTCGATTTTTTAGTGGTGAACCTGAACTGACTCTCTTCCAGGGGTGCACCGAGCGGTTTGTGTCAAGCCCAGAGGAAGTCATGGATGTGATAGATGAAGGCAAAGCAAACCGACATGTGGCTGTAACAAGTAAGCGTGGTGTGGTGTTTCCTCCCCTCTAACTTAGGGTGCGAGTGTCTGCCTACCCACCAGGAGGGGTGGGTATGAGCTCCAAATGAAATAATGCTTGGGAAGGCAGTTGGAAAGCAGTGGTTCGGACACAAACACAAGAGTGTGTGCAGTACGAGTATGTCTAGGCAGGTCGTGGGAAACAGCGCCTACTGCTGTCTAGGAAACTCTCGGAAATATTGGGTGAGACTCACTGGAGCCTCAACAGTAACAGCCTAAGCCTGAACACTAGGAGTACAACCAACCAACCAACTAAAGGGGAAAAAAGTAAGCTTCTAAGTTTGTTTATTTTAACCATGTTATTGTTCAGGTTTAAAAAAAAGAAATCCAGGGCCGGCCTGGTGGCACAGCAGTTAAGTGTGCATGTTCTGCTTTGGTGGCCTGGGATTCGCCGGTTCGGGTGCTGGGTGCGGACATGGCACCACTTGGCAAGCCATGCTGTGGCAGGCATCCCATATATAAAGTAGAGGAAGATGGGCACGGATGTTAGCTCAGGACCAGTCTTCCTCAGCAAAAAGAGGAGGATTGGCAGCAGATGTTAGCTCAGGGCTAGTCTCCCTCAAAAAAAAAGAAATCCTAACCAACCAAATTCTGTATGCCAGTCATACACATGGAAAGAATCCGCGGTGGATTTCTGCCTTCTGTGAAAAAGGGAAAGAAAAGCAGGGAGGAACTCAGAAAGTAGAGCTGAGAGAGTTATTGAAAACTTTCTGATGCTGTATTAATAACAAATGCATCCAGATCAGCTTGCTTACCTTGCAGTTCCTTCCTCGGCATGTGCACCTGTCACCGGGAAGCAGGTCGTATGGTATTAGAGCCGCAGAGGTTCCATGAAAAGATGGGGGCTGCTGTCTTATTCAGAAGGATATGGACAAATGAGAGTGAGTTCATACGAAGAGCAGCTGAAAGAACTAGGGATTCCTAGCTTGGAAGAGAGGAAAAAATCTGGGGAGGACATGAGGTCAATACAATATTTCTTAACATGTTCAAGGTGCTGACATTACAAAAGAAAGTCTTCTTGCTTTGTTTGATCTGGATGGGTAGACCATTCAGGATTGTTGACGCCTCAGGGAGGCAGATTTTGACCTCATACGAGAACTCTTTATTCCTGACAGCTGCCCCAACTGAAGCCTGCTACCCAGAGAGGTAGTGAGGTCCCTGTATGATGTAGAAGAGTTAAGCATTGGTTGGTTGACGAGTCTAGTCTCTTGAAGTCTCTTCCACCCAAGGTTCTATGAGTCTGTGATCCAGAACTGTAATTCTCAACTCTTTCTTTACCCCAACAAATATATCAGATGATATTTGTATCTGTGGCAAATTTCATAGGTGAGCCTAGACTTGTGTACGGTGTAGGTTAAACTCCACTTCTTTCTCTTCTGCTTACGCACTTACTTGAAAGAATGTAAGACTGATATGCTTAGAGTAATAGATACTATTATCTCTCATTTATAAAGAAGTTCTTTACTGAGTTTCTTAAGCTCTTGTTAGTCATGAATTATTCATGGCATACCTGACAATCCATCTTGGCCCTTTGCTTCAGAACTCTTGGTCCAGAACATTACTGTTTTTCTTATCATTCTGGTAAAGAGGTTTTTAAAATTATTGTGGTAAAATATGCATAACAAAATTTACCATTTTAACCACTTTTAAAGCTGCAATTCAGTGGCATTAAGTACATTCACAGTGTTGCGCAACCATCACCACTATCTCTTTCCAGAATTTTTTAATCATCCCAAAGTGAAACTCCCTGCCCGTTGAACAATAACTCCCCAGACTCCCTCCTCCCAGCCACTGGCAACCACCATCCTACTTTCTGTCTCAATGAATTTGACAACTCTGGGTACCTCATATAAGTGGAACAATACAAGTCTTTTTGTGACTGACTTATGTCACTTAGCATAATATCTTCAATGTTCATCTATGTTGCAGCATGTGTTGGAATTTCCTCCTTTTTTATGACTAAATAATATTCCATTGTATGTATATACCATATTTTGTTTATCCATTCATCCATACATAGACATATAGGTACTTATGCTGCTTCCGCCTTCTGGCTATCGTGAATAATGCTGCTATGAACATGAAGGTATAAATATCTGTTCAAGTTCTTGCTGTCAGTTCTTTTGGGTATATACCCAGAAGTGGAATTGTTGGATCATATGGTAATTCTACTTTTAATTTTTTAGGGAACTACCATACTATTCTCCATAGCAGCTGCACCATTTTACATTCTCACCAACAGTGTCCAAGGGTTTCAATTTCTCCACATCCTTGCCAACACTTCTTACTTCCGTTTTTTTTTTTTTTTTTTTTAAATAGCCATCATACTGGGTATGAAGTGGCATCTCACTGTGGTTTTGATTTGCATTTCCCTAGGATTAGTGATGTTGTGGCTCTTTTCATGTGCTTGTTGGCCATTTATCCATCTTCTTTGGAGAAATGTCTTCAAGTCCTTTGCCCTTTATTTTTTTGCTGAGGAAGATTCGTCCTGAGCTAACATCTGTTGCCAATCTTACCCTTTTTGCTTGAGGAAGATTCACCCTGAGCTAACATCTGTGCCAATCTTCCTGTATTTTGTATGAGTTGCTGCCTCAGCATGGCTGCTGACAAGTGGTGTAGGTCTGCACCCAGGAACCAAACCCAGGCCGCCAAAGTGGAGCACAGTGAACTTAACCACTAGGCCACGGGTCCGGCCCCCTTAGCCCATTTTTCAATTGAGTTGTTTATTTTTCTGTTGTTGTTGATTTGTTGGAGTTCTTTATATGTTCTGGATCTCAATCCCTTATCAGGGGATTGCTTTGCAGATATTTTCTCTTGTTCTGTGGACTGCCTTTTCACTCTGTTGATAGTGTCCTTTCATGCACAAGAGTTTTTAATTTTGATGAAGTCCAGGTTATCTATTTTTTCTTTTGTTGCTTGTGTTTTTGATACCATATTCAAGAAATCATTGCCAAATGCAGTGTCATAAAGTTTTTCGTCTGTGTTTTCTTCTAAGGTTTTATAGTTTTAGCCTTTACATTTAGATTGTGATCCTTTTTGAGTTCGTTTTTGTATATGGCTTAAAGTAAGAGTCCAACTACATTTTTTTGCATGTGAATATCCAGTTTTCTATTTGGTGAAGATACTGTCCTTTCTCCATTGAACATTCTTGACATTCTTGTTGAAATTATTTGACGATATTATGTGAAGGTTTAATTCTGGGCTCTCTGTTGTATTCCATTCGTCTGTGTGTCTGCCTTTATGCCAATACCACATTGTTTTGATTACCATCGATTTGTAGTAAGTTTTGAAATCAGTAAGTGTGACACCTCCAACTTTGTTCTTTTTCAAGATTGTTTTGGCTGTTTGGGGTCTCTTGAGATTCCATTTGAATTTTAGGATGAGCTTTTCTATTTCTGCAAAAAATGTCATTAGGATTTTAAAAAAGATTGCATTGAGTCTGTAGATTGCTTTTGGTAGTATTACCATCTTAACAACATTGTCTTCCAATCCATGAGCAAAGAATGTCTTTCTGTTTATCTGTGTCTCTTTTAATTGCTTTTAGCAACATTTTGTAGTTTTCAATGTTCAAGTCTTTTGCTTCCTTGGTTAAGTTTATTCCTAAGTATCTTATTCTTTTTGTTACTACTTTAAATGGAATTGTTTTCTTAATTTCCTTTTCGATTATTCATTATTAGTATATAGAAATGCAACTGACGTATGTGTATTGCTTTTGTATTCTGCAACTTTACTGAGTTTATTAGTTCTCATATATTTTTTATGGAATCTTTAGGGTCTTTTCCATATAATCTGGTAAAATGGTTTTAAGAAATGATTGCCAGTGGGGGTTGAATAAGAGTCACTGGAGTCTCTGTCTGCCTAGGGAACAAAGACCAGCGTCCAGAAAGATTTTTATTTCCAGTACTCGGGCCTAATGAACATATTTAATCTTTGAGACCTTCTATGCACCTAGCATGGGTTCTAGAAGAAGTGTGTGTTTTAATCCTTCCTTAAGAAAGTCGTAATCCTTCCTTAAGAAAGCTTATGATATTACTGATAAGGCAAGGCTTACCCACATGAAGAAGATGGAATACATCCTAATCACAATAATAAAGGCTGAGGGACTTAAAGTGAGGCAGGGGAGGAAGCTGTGAGCTCTTCAAGGAGAGAGTGGGGCTGAAGTAGGATGTTGGAGGATGGGGGCTTCAGGCAGAGCTAAGAATCTGTTATCTTATACTGTTGACTAAGATTTGTAGATTAATTTCTTCTCCACTTGAAGACATTTTAAATCTTTCATTTCTTTTTTTTCTTTTTTAAAGATTTTATTTTTTTCCTTTTTCTCCCCAAAGCCCCCCGGTACATAGTTGTATATTCTTCTTTGTGGGTCCTTCTAGTTGTGGCATGTGGGACGCTGCCTCAGCATGGTTTGATGAGCAGTGCCATGTCCGCGCCCAGGATTCGAACCAACGAAACACTGGGCCGCCTGCAGCAGAGTGCGCGAACTTAACCACTCGGCCATGGGGCCAGCCCCTTAAATCTTTCATTTCTAGAATGAGCATTGTTTTTAAGAAGAAACAGTGGTCTCAGATAAATTTTTAAATTGGCTGGACTTAAAAAAAGAAATGGAGCTATTAGGTGTGATTTGTTGTGCTTTTCGGGTGAGAGACTTGCTACCTAAATTTATGTGTCTTTGCAGAGCAGTAAACTATTTTCCTTTTCAGACATGAATGAACACAGCTCTAGAAGTCACAGTATCTTCCTGATTAATATTAAACAAGAGAATGTAGAGACTGAAAAAAAACTCAGTGGGAAGCTTTATCTAGTTGATTTGGCTGGGAGTGAAAAGGTAATTGGTTCTTTATTTGTATTATCTATAATTTTCCCCTGTTATTTGCTTCAGTGTGCAATGGTATAATTTTTATGCCTTCCTATTCCCTGGTTTTAAAGAGCTTTTAAAATTTCTGATGTTGTGCCAAGATGTTATTAAATTTAACCTTCTCTTCCTGGCTCTTTCTTTTCCGGTCCTGAAGTCCCCTATTCGCGTCACAGGAGGTGCTTTGAATGCTAACTCTGATTAATGCCTGATAGGCTCTGATGATGACATTAGGCAAGTGTTGGTGTGAACTTAGCCTGGCAAAGGCAGCTGCACAAATGCAGGAGGGCATGAACTTCTGAGGAAAGGAAAGATCCCCGTGTTGTTGAAAGATCCCCAGACTCAAATAGGCCAGGAGAGGGCTTTGCCATTGGAATGTGGCTGTTCTGCCTCTGCAGGTTTGTTTTGCTGATAGAAGATCTGGAACCTAGGGCTCTCTCTGCATTCCCTGCTTCCCTCTGCAATAGGCATGAACTGACAGGGTCTCACGTGGGTGGCCTCATGTCCTTCAGGCTATGAGGCCTGTAGCCAGGTTTTTAGCCAAAAGCCCTGATCTGTCCCTGGTTTTTTCAGGGCTCTCTTTTAGCATGTGTACTCTGTGCCATGCCCTCCCAGGAGCTGGCTGAGGCCATACTCCAGATCAAATAGACTTCCCAGAACCTCTCACCTGCCCCCTGCCAGCCTCACTTCTGTGGCACGACTAGAGGCTCCTGCTGCCACACGCTGGCTGAGGGCACTGCTCGCCTGGGGTGACATCACAGAGCAAGTCCATGTGCATAACACCATGGGTCTGCCATCATCGCTGACATTGTGCTGACTGTCCCCATCAGGGCTAGCTTAGAAGTTCGGTCAGTCTCCCAAACTGTGTCATTGATCCCCACTTACTGCATGCACCCCACCACTGAATCGCCGTACATCAAGTTATGGCCACTGACATCTGTGTAAGTAATGGCTACCTGGATTGTCCTCCTTTATGTGCTTGTAAAGCTGTGAGCAGAAAATCATTTGGATATTCCTGGTTGGGAATCTGAAATTTTACTGATAAAGGCTTATAACTTTGATTAAACAGACACCCACCAGAACAGTAATATGAGAAGCATTGCTTTGTTCTAGACTGACCATTAGCAGCCAGGATCTGCTTTGTGGCCACACCAACTGTGTGGATCCTGACAAAAAGCCCAGGGGCCACATTGCTCTTCCCGAGCTGCCCTCTTTCCTTTTAGAGCACAGAGATAAGTATTTAGGGCCTAAAAGCAGCTGAAAAATGCTTAATGCTGGCAGTTCAGAGGGGAGGCCTGTCCTCTGTGCAGTGTTGGTGGTTATTGCTTATGATATTTATGAGGCATTTTAAATTTGTGGTCCCACACATCATTTCTTTTGCTCACGTCTGTTTTCCTTTGCCCTAGATGTGTCCACGTGAATGTGTCAGTGTGATCTAGTAGAACAGAACTCTGGGCTTTAGTCCCTGACTCCCCTAAATGGTGTTCTTCCCTTGGGCTGGCAATTTGACGTCTCTGGAGCTCAAATTTTCCTTGTCTGTAAAAGGAAGGTGATTGTACCTGTCTTGCATACTTCATGGAGCTAAGATGCTCAAATTTGAAAGCACCTTAAACAATACCATGGGACTAGACTATTATTATTTGTGACCCATCGGCTATATTATTTCTCTGTCTGTAAGCAGGGGTACCCACACACACAATTGCCAGAGAGATGAGAATCTATCCTATTTGAAAGAACCTCGCCCTGGACATGCATTCGTCTCTATCATTAGGAGTTTCTCCTTTATACATAATTGAAATTCGTCTTTGCCCGGTTTCAAATCGTTTCCCCGCCTTTCTTTCTTCAGAGAGCAGCTGCTCCTCTGTGTCGTTTGTCCAGTCAGCAGAGCTATGAATCATGTTGATTTCCCTTTTTTTTTCTAGCAAACTGCTCTCTACCTAGAGCAAATGCTGTAAACACAAAATTACCAGTAATAACACAGCAGAGGAGGAACTGTGCGTGGTCCCTCTGGCTGCAGAGGAAAAAGACAAATTTACAATGTTATATACATTTTCTTGACTTTTCATGCCTCTCCCAGTATTTTTCCCTTTGGATAATTGTTCCTTTTTTTCCTTCCTATGGGAGTAAGTAGAAAAGGAACAGAGAGTCTGGACAACCATCCCCACCACCTTTTGTCCTTTGCCTGAAGGTGGACCTCATAATTTACACTTGCCAATATGTCCATTCGTTGTGGCCGGGACAGCGTTTTCTCTTAAAGCTTCCCCCTGGGCTCCCTCCGGTATGGAGACTGTGGTTCAGCCTCAGAGAGCCCAGCCTTTCCATGTTGACAGTACTTTGGAGCTTGGTTTCCCAATGGCTGTCCCCCGGGGAAGCATCTGCAGCTCCACCACTTGAGGCATTTTTTCAGCCAGTCCCCTAAAACCTAATTGAGAGGAAAATGACAACAAGAGCGAACAAATCCCCAGCCTCAGGCGCGAGGGAAGGTTTTATCAATATGATTCTTACTTACTTTTATTTTTCCTTGCATTCCCGGAGGATTCCCATCACCAGTGCCCCCTCCTTTGCTCTCCTGTGAGTTGGAATTTTCTGCTCTGCTTTTGCTGTCCTGTGCAGCTCATTGCTTTCTCTTCTCTCTGGTAGGTCAGTAAAACTGGTGCCGAGGGAGCTGTTCTCGATGAAGCTAAAAATATCAATAAATCTTTGTCTGCTCTTGGAAACGTGATCTCTGCCTTGGCAGAAGGAACAGTAAGTGATCCTGTTCCCATCTATTAAATGATATTATGAGAAGTTGCCTTTTGGGTCCCCTGTATTCTCTGTCACACACCCCAGAGATTCGTTTGTTTTTGTTCGCAATGGGACAGAGGGAATCCTGGCTGTGGAGATCCTGCTTGCTGGGAGATTTAGTGCATTAAATGTGTGAATGTTGATGCTAATTTTCTATGACCCAGGTCCCTGGAGGGGCACTCTAAACTTTGGCAAAATCCAAAGACTGGGCAACAAATTCTTATTTCACACGTGTTTCTAAGCCCAGTGTTCCCATCACTAACTTGCTTTCTTCTGTGCTTTTTCTTTGAATGGGCTATAACAGCCAATACTTTTTCTTTTCCTAAATAGAAAACACACGTGCCGTACCGGGACAGCAAGATGACTCGGATTCTTCAGGACTCTCTGGGTGGGAACTGTAGAACCACCATCGTTATTTGCTGTTCTCCCTCTGTCTTCAATGAAGCTGAGACCAAGTCAACGCTGATGTTTGGACAAAGGTGCATGTGATCTCTCGTTACCCATGACCTGAGCTAGGTCTTAGGTGTTAAGGAGTGAGTGAGTGGTGAGGGGCTAGTGTCAGAGAGGAAATAGGGTGAGGAGGCAAGCAGCCAGTTACTAAAGTAACATCTAGCAGGTGATCTGTAAACTTGAGGCATCGTTTATTGAGGCCAAAGGAATAATTATGTTTTAAAATAATGGGCAAGAATATACCAATCAAAGGTCTGATGTTAAAAAAAATACTCAAACTTATTATAGATGTGATTGTTGGTAATTCAGTCGAGTGTTACCTTTGTTCTTCGTGGAATTAAGTCTAACTCTCAGATTCATAGGTTTCAAGTATATACAACTTAAGACTGCTAACTATCTTTAACTCCAATATTTGGGATCCATTGCAGAGTGGCTCCTAGAACAACCAGAAATTTAGTAATGTATAGTAGTGGCATAAATATCGAAGAGGGGAAAAATCCTAATATTAACCCTGGGGGTAGGAGGTATTGAATGTATGTTGAGGAAAGAAGAAGATGTCAGCCATCTTCTCACTTTGAAAAATGTCCAAATTAAATTTCCTGGATGTCTGGGAAGTGTTAAGAGGTGGGAAGCAGGGACAACTCAGTAATCCTGAAAACCACATTTCATGTGTGTGGGTTAGTTCATACCTTCCTTTCCTGTCTTGCCCATCCCTCCCCATTGCCCAAGGCCTCACCTCCTTCAGTCATGGTCCCTCAGTTTCAGATGTTTAGCTTCATCCTCTCAGCATGGCTGCCTCAGGTACCAGTTCCTAGAGTACTTAGGGTGCTGTGGATTTGGGTGATCTGAGCATCTTCAGTGCTCAATGGACTGAGCCCGGACCTGAGGTGGGGAGATGTGGATTCTAGTGCTGTCATTTCCTTCAATTCTGAAAAATTCTGTGATCTTTAGACAAGTTACCAGTTCTCTGTGGGCCTTAGCTCCCTCATTTGTAATAGATGAACAGAACGCTCCCTCTGCCTTCCTCGTAGGAATATGTTGTGTGTTTATGCCTGATAAATAGTTTAAGATGCCTAGAGAAAGGACAGATGGGGGTGGGCATTCTGTATGGGAAATTGTTACGGCTTATTAAACTGCACTAAACTCCAGTCATTTCCTGAGCCCTCAACAACACCTGTGGGATGTCTAAATAAATAATAATTACATTGAAATATTGTAGAACTAGTATATATTTTTTTGTGTGTAAGGAAGGTTGGCTTTGAGTTAACATCCATGCCAGTCTTCCTCTGTTTTATGTGGGATGCCGCCACAGCATGGTTTGATGAGTTGTATGTAGGTCTGTACCATGGATCCGAACCTGTGAACCCTGGGCTGTCAAAGTGAAGTGTACAAACTTAACCACTATGCCACTGGGCTGGCCCCCTAGTATATCTTTTAAACTGGATTTGGGTCTTCACTTCGTCTCAGATCACTTCCTTGATTAGCTGAATGCTGAGGTCAGTGGACTGCAGCGAGATAATACCTACTTTTCTCAAGGGCCACGGGATACCTATAAACCAGAAACTTCTTATGGGGAACATGGAATACCGTGGTGATCATCCTGCCTGCCCTGGCTCTCCTGGTTTCTTAAACTTAAGGTTTAACAGTTTCCTCTAAAGACGTGTTTGAGCAAACCAGCATCAAATGCATTTATAAAGGAAACATCTCTTTAAAAACAATTCTCACCTGCAAAGCAAAAATGATCTGAATCTTTGCAAGCCAGAGTCATCCTGGGGCATGGGCTGTCTGTCTCAAGGTTGCTGCTGTTAATGGGCATTTGCCTCTCTCTATAGGTAGAGTTTTAGGTATGAGTCCAAGTTATTTGGATTATTTTCTTTCTTCTGGTCTCAGTGAGGCAATCATCAGCATCATCATTGTCACCAGCACTTTTTTTCAGGGCCTAGCCGGGTGCGTCAGAATCCTCAGAGCAATTCTATCAGGTAGGCATTATCCCACCTTTGTACAGAGGATGAAATTGAGGCTTAGGCTCAAAGCCATTAGGTACCATACCTGAGACCAGCCAGCCAGTAAGTGACTGAACGTGTAGGATGCATAGGATGGAGACTATTATTTGACCCACAGCTTCTAACATGCAGGCTGCTTGACCAGAAACCTTGGTGAGCACAGGCCTCTGGGCTCAGTAACTCCAAGTTTTGAAGCTAAGTTCTTCTACTGACCCGTGCTGTCTCTCGTTTGCTTCTTTCTGAGCTTCAGTCTCCCCACTTGTAGAAAGGCATATAATAACGCCTACTTCTGGGAATTGTTGGGAGGATTAAATGAGTTGCTTCATTTTTTACTTAGCACAACGGCTGGCATGTCATAGGTATTTCAGTGATTGCAAATTCCCTTTTTCCTCCATCTTCAGTAGTCTTCAACAATCTGATGTATTGAGGCTCGGGAAAGTCACAGTAATGGATGGGACTGAACTGAAGGTAATGTAAGGTAATATACGGAATAGAACTGTAATATAAGGAACAGGACTGAATGAAGTAAAATTAGAATTAAGTTTCTGGAGTGAATGATTAAAGAAATACTGCTGATGATTTGGGACTCCAGGAAATCAAAAGTATGTCAATTATATTTTCGAATGAAATAGATTGGTCTACAACCTTCTGTCAGAATCATCTGAATACTGGGCTCCATGAGGGCAGGGACTAGGTTTATCATTGGCATCAGTTGTCTCAACAAGCACCCAACACAAGTATTACATAGTACGTGGTCAGTAAATAAATGCTTATCAAATGAATGAACAGACAAATCTAATGCTTGTTATGTAGAATTCCTTAGAACATTCAAGTAGTTGCTGAACTGTGACACCGTTATGTCCACACGTTTGGTTGGGTTTAGATCTGGTTTGTTTTCCAGCCTATAATTAGAAATGTGTGAAGTTTTGTTCCCTTCTCTCCATCCCTGAGTTAGTTCATAGATTCCTCTAGGACATCTAACTTCTCTTGGGGGCCAATACCTGCTTTATTGTGAAACATATGCGTTGAAGCCAATTACACAGCAGACCCGAGTCAGAACACTGGATTAGACATGGTATCTGATAGCTAATGAGATTAAGCACTTTGAACTCAGAAAAGAGTGCTGGGCACATCCCAAATTCAGTGTAACGAGTGTTCATTATATTCTTGTTGCAAGGGTGGCCAAACCTTGGGGCTGCCTGAGGTTCCTCAGTTAGTCCTACACGGTTCTTTCAAGGACGTGAAGAAAGTCCGTGCGTGTTGCTAGGCTGTACTGTATTGATGCCTTGAAAGAAAGAAAGCAACAGTGTGTCCTTTGGAGCAGTGGAAACGTGCTAGAGTCTATAGATGACTGAGAGCAGCCCACCAAGTCAGCACTCTTTAGGATTCTCGGTTACGTCCTGGAATTTAAAGGGAAAAATTCACTGTGTGTATTTCTTGGTTTCAGCGCTGAATTCTGGCTCTTCTGTTTGGTCAGGCCTGTCCCCTTTAGTCCCCTGAATGCCCAGCATTGTGCTGGGAAAGAAGTAGAAGCCATTTTCTATGTTCTCAAAGAACTTTTAATTGAGCCAAGGAGGGGAGGCCACACTTGAATTTCCAGGCAGCAGAGAGTCAACAAGCTGGACTCTGTGGGAAAGCTGAACACTTCCTGCTTTAAGGGATAGGGTGCTCAAATTAGAGCACTTTCATTGATTTTTTTTTCTTCTGGCTTCCAGCATTTTATTTCTTAGTCTTTAATTACTCTTCCAGAGTACTTTTATAGCACTATTCTAAAAGGATATTTGTAAGTTTTAGAAGTAAGAACTCAAATCACCCAATTATCTTGGAAGCGTATTTAACGTACCTTGATTTAGGGTGGTAATGAGGGGAAAGGGAGCCCCGAGGGGGCAGACCAATCAGCCTCAAGAAGGCCTGAATCAGCACATCTTTGGCACCAAGAGTTTTGATTGATCCAGCATGAATAATTCAAAAGCTTTGTTCGTATGTGAATCTGGAAGGAGAATTGATAATTTAGGGAAA